>NC_053389.1:293458283-293758283 GCF_905171765.1 Bufo bufo
GAAAGATGGGGGCCTGCGTCCTTGCTTAGATTTCCGTGAGTTAAACCAGATAACCATCCGTGACCCATATCCTCTTCCTCTCATTCCTGACCTTTTTAATCAGATTGCGGGTGCTAAGTGGTTCTCCAAACTTGATCTTAGGGGGGCCTACAATCTGATTCGTATCAGGGAAGGGGATGAGTGGAAGACAGCTTTTAACACCCCTGAGGGGCATTATGAAAATCTAGTTATGCCTTTCGGTCTGACCAATGCCCCTGCTGTCTTCCAACATTTCGTTAATGATATTTTTAGTCATCTCATCGGCAGGTTTGTAGTCATATACCTAGATGATATCTTAATTTATTCGGCTGATCTGAAAACACATGAGGTGCATGTCAGGCAAGTACTGCAGGTCCTACGGACGAATAAATTATATGCGAAAATTGAAAAATGTGTCTTCGCTGTTCAGGAATTACAGTTCCTGGGATATCTATTATCTGCTTCAGGTTTCCGCATGGATCCTGGGAAGGTCCAGGCAATTTTAGATTGGGATCTTCCTGAGAACCTTAAAGCCCTACAACGGTTTTTGGGTTTCGCTAATTTCTATAGAAAGTTCATTAAAAATTATTCAGTGATCGTTAAACCCCTTACCGACATGACTAGGAAGGGGACGGATTTTTCCAAATGGTCTGACGCCGCTAAAGATGCATTTTCCTCTCTAAAGGAGAGGTTTACCTCGGCACCTGTTCTAATTCAACCTGATGTCTCCCAGCCTTTTATTGTCGAGGTAGATGCGTCAGAGGTGGGAGTGGGAGCTGTATTGTCTCAGGGTCCGTCTCCTGGCAAATGGCGTCCTTGCGCTTTCTTTTCCAAAAAATTATCTTCTGCGGAGAAGAATTATGATATTGGAAATAGGGAACTGTTGGCGATTAAACTGGCGCTTGAAGAGTGGCGTCACTTCTTAGAGGGAGCAATCCACCCCGTCACGGTGATTACGGATCACAAGAACCTTCTGTACCTAGAATCGGCTAAGCGTCTCACCCCTAGACAAGCTAGGTGGTCGCTATTCTTTACCAGATTTAACTTTGTAATCACCTATCGTCCTGGGGCAAAAAATACCAAGGCAGACGCATTATCTCGTAGTTTCCCTGGAGGGGGTAATGTTTGTGATCCGGTACCTATTTTACAAAGAGGAGAATTATGATATTGGAAATAGGGAACTGTTGGCGATTAAACTGGCGCTTGAAGAGTGGCGTCACTTCTTAGAGGGAGCAATCCACCCCGTCACGGTGATTACGGATCACAAGAACCTTCTGTACCTAGAATCGGCTAAGCGTCTCACCCCTAGACAAGCTAGGTGGTCGCTATTCTTTACCAGATTTAACTTTGTAATCACCTATCGTCCTGGGGCAAAAAATACCAAGGCAGACGCATTATCTCGTAGTTTCCCTGGAGGGGGTAATGTTTGTAATCCGGTACCTATTTTACAAAGAGGAGTGGTTGTCTCTGCTGTACACTCTGTTCTAGAGGGAAAGGTGTTAGAGGCTCAGGGGGACGCCCCGGCCTCTTGCCCCTCAGAGAAATTGTTTGTACCGTTAAACCTGCGTCTTGAATTATTAAAAGAACATCATAATTCGGCACTTGCTGGACACCCGGGTAGTAAAGCAACCTTGGAGCTTTTATCTCGTCGTTTTTGGTGGCCAAGGTTGCGTCAGGATGTAATGGATTTCGTGTCTACTTGTTCTACTTGTGCACGTGCGAAAGTCTCTCATACACGCCCAGCAGGGTCTTTATTGCCACTTTTCATCCCCAATAGGCCATGGACACATCTGTCAATGGATTTCATCACTGACTTACTGTTGTCGGCGGGTAAAACAGTTATCTTGGTAGTAGTAGACAGGTTTAGCAAAATGGTACACTTTATTGCGCTACCCGCACTTCCTAATGCTAAAACTCTTGCTCAGGTGTTTATCAGTGAAATCGTGAAGCTTCACGGGGTCCCTTCCGATGTGGTTTCGGATCGGGGAACCCAGTTTATTTCTAAGTTTTGGAAAGCTTTTTGTTCCCGTTTGGGGGTTCACTTGTCCTTTTCCTCAGCTTTCCATCCTCAGTCGAATGGACAGACTGAGCGTACCAACCAAAACCTAGAAACATATTTAAGGTGTTTTGTGTCTGAAAACCAAGAGTTGTGGTCATCATATTTACCGTTAGCTGAGTTTGCCATAAATAATCATTATCAGGAGTCCACTGGCAAGCCACCATTCCTTGGTGCATACGGTTTTCATCCCCAATTTTGTACTTTCAAAGAGGGGGGGTCTTCTGGGGTTCCCGAAGAGGAAAGGTTTTCTTCATCTCTTTCATCGGTATGGCAGAAGGTGCAAGTTAACTTGAAAAAGATGAGTGGTAAATATAAATGCATGGCCGATAAGAAACGGTCGCCAGGTCCGGACCTAGGAGTGAATGACTATGTGTGGTTGTCTACTAGGAATATTAAGTTGAAGGTTCCTTCTTGGAAACTGGGTCCTAGGTTCATTGGTCCCTATAAAATAGTAGCCGTCATTAACCCTGTGGCTTTTCGCCTGGAGCTACCTCAGACTTTTAAGATCCATAACGTCTTCCATAAATCGTTACTCAAGAAGTATGTTCCACCTCTAGAACCATCGCCGCTGCCACCTCCTCCTGTCATTGTGGCTGGTAATCTGGAGTTTCAAATAGCCAGAATTGTTGATTCTCGTCGGGTCCGCCGCTCTCTTCAGTATCTGGTGCATTGGAGGGGTTACGGTCCCGAGGAAAGAATGTGGGTTCCAGCGTCAGAGGTAAACGCCAACAGGTTAATTCAGACTTTCCATGCCTCTCATCCTGAGAGACCTGGTCCTGAGTGTCCGGAGGCCCCTCGTGAAAGGGGGGGTACTGTCACGAGGGTATCAAGAGCCACGTCTGACTCCGTTATACCCGGGGTCAGGAAGTCGCAGCGGGTGGCTGCGCGCTCTATGTCTAAAGATCACGTTGTTTCTTAGTGATTGTTTTCTGTGTTTGCCTTGCTATCCTTTTTGTCTCTCTCAGGGATCCGTAGCTTCTCCTCCTCAGCTGTTTCTTGTCTGCCACTCCCTACCTCCTTATATTCTCCCCTCACACTTCTCTAGTTGCCAGTTATAGAGCTTTCTGCCTGGACATCTATACTGACCCACTGGAGTGGTTAATCCTGGTTGTTGTTTCCTGAGTGCTACCCTCCGGATCCCTGTTGGGCTTATTGTTGTCTCCTGTTGTCGCCCACCTGGGAATATATGTTGAGTCTGTGTTGTCTGTCCTCCCCTTGGTATTTTCCCTTAGAGTTAGTGGTGCGGACTAGTGTTCCCATCGCCCTGTTCACTACCTAGGGCTCAGCTCAGGGAAAGCCAGGGCTTTAGGCACGTGATCGGCGTACGGGTGAGGAACCCGTCTAGGGACGTCAGGGCAGCCAGGTGCCAGCCGCCAGGTGAGTCAGGGGTCACCATCTTCCCTCTCACTTGGGCAGGGCCTTCCTCGTTCCCTCCCTCTGTGTCACGTATGTGATAGCCACGCCGACCGTGATAAACACTAATGTAGGTAGGGTAAAAAATGTGATCCATAAAAATTGGGGGATATTGAAAAACTACCCCGCCCTAGAAAGTGTTCTCCCAAAATACCCCATTGTTATTTTCAAGAAGGCTCCCAATCTTCGACAACATTTGGTACATAGTGCGGAGTGTAAAATCGATGACAAGAAAAAAGGGAATAAATTCTCATGGTGTGTGTTCTGCCTCCCTTGTAGAAATAGGAATAGAAAAGATAAACTAAGCACAATGAAAGTAGTACCTAGGATTGGATAAAATGTGTCACGTGACCAGGATCAGATGTTGAGTCATGTGACAGGAGGTGTTTTTATGAATGATACTAGCGGAACTTCTCTGGAGGTATTTAAACAATTTTGAATAAGGATAGGAGACATGATATGTATTAGTAATGATGATTTATAATGTATGATATTTAATGTTTGTATTGTAAAGTCTCTGCACAACTGTGGAGGTATGAACCTGATTTGATGATGTCAGCAAGAGGTGGGATATTGATGAGGTTTATAAGAATGGATTATTAAGTGTGGTTGTTCACTCCTGAAGAAGTGCGTAAGCAAAACCCAGGTCGAGCGACACCTGTGTGTGTGCACTTTTATGATTTTACATGTATTTAACAAGAATCTGTTTGAGTGTCGGATACAGGAGAGATGCCTATGCATAGAGCTTGATGGTCCTTCCCCGTGTTACTAATTAGCCTTTTACCGTGAAAGGAGGAGGTGTGAACAGCAGTGCGGTCTTCCACTCTAATGACGTGACTCTTTTCCAGGCCCAGTCTGCAATGATTGTGATGTTGGTTCTCGGCAACCACTTACTTTTAACTTATAAATGACAGACCGCTGAAATCAACTCACCTGTCTCTACTTTATTCTGCCGTTAGTATGGGCGGCACAAAGTTGATGACAGGTTCCCTTTAAAGAGGAATAATTTATTATATATCTAATATAAATTCATACAATGAATAAAATCAACTGACATATACACTCAAAATATTAAAATTCCTAGGAAATTGGTCTGGTGTGACCAAATGAATTACAACCACAATAGTATCTAAGTAATATCACTTGTAGCAATAAACAGCAGCAACTATTAAACAGTAATCATGTGGCAATAAATTAGCAGCTATTACACAAAGGATTATGGCAATATGGAAGAGCTATAATAGCGACAATTAGCGCAGGTACGCAATCAATATCCAAGAATGGCATGTGATGAGGACCACAAAAATTAGTGGAGGTGAAAAAGTGTTCAGTGATTTATATCCAAACAAATAGTGATGAGAGCAAAAATAATAATGAAAATGAAGGTAAATTCCTTTTGTGTCCGTGAAAAAATAAACGAAGTGAAAATAAAGTCACAATATCAAGGTGAATTATGTTGCGGTCCAATACACATCAGTATGTGCTTAAACCTTCTGTAGTTAGCAGTAGTTGTCACAGACACTGTCCCAGTTAATGTCTTTTCATACGGACCATATAATAAGAAACTCTGTGGACTTGTAATTTTCGAACAAGGCTATAATCAGCCGTCTGAAGCAAGCGGTTCACTCAGATATGAGTGCGGCTAATGTTATTAGGAGAGGAGAAAACCCTTACCTCCTTCCACATATGATTCCGAAATCCTATTCCTAGCTGTGTGCAGCCGATGAAGAGAGGACGCCAATACTTCCTCGCTATTCGTGCTGATCGACAGTCCAGTCTCGTGATAGCAAGCGCGGGACTTCCGTCCGGTAAGCTGAATCACTGCGCTTAGTTCGTCGATTTATTTGCTGGAACAGCTTGGATTCGGTTCATAGAAACAAAGTCTAGCATGGCCATGCACAGATTAGTTGTTGCGGAGGTTTCACCAGAGTGTCCGATATCCCAGACGCGTTTCGGGATGATTCCACATCCCTTCCTCAGTGGTCATATCCGGCACTCCCAACCTCCTGTTCCTTAAATGCTCACAAAGTCATCCACAAACCATGGTTAGATAATCCGGGATTCCAAATTCTCAAATTAACTACCTCTTGCGGTTTATGTGCGGTTTTATAGCGTTTTTTCTATGGATGCGTTTCTAATGCGTTTTTCCTCTTTTTAAACTTTATGCCTTACAATTTCATAATATATAAAATATAAGCCATATCTGATATTTGTAGATACTTAAAAATATAAAAATATGAAAAAAATATATATAGACATGTTTATTACAAGGGTTAAAAACATAAATAATATATTCAATATAATTGTATGAATCACATGATAAACCTAAAATTAATAAAATGTAGGGTTGAGTATAAAACATCACAAATAGAATGTAAAATAAAATCTGCTTGCAAAATGGAGTTGGTCGGAATAGGTCGGGTTCCCAAACCAGAGAGCGGGTCCCAGTGCCGATAAACGGCCAAACATGGGATCCGCCATCGGGAATGGGACTCCGACCTCATAAAAATCCAAACAGCTCCATATCAGAATTCAATCCAAATGGTAATATGGATCCAAATTCATAGATCTGTCTAGATTCTGCTCTAGACATTCTTTGGATAAAATCACCTCCCCTCCAATGTTGCTCTATCTTCTCTAGTCCCATAAATTTTGATCCTTCTGGATTACAGTTGTGTGTTTCTTTGTAGTGTTTCGATAGTGCATGTTTATCATAACCTTTTTTAATATTCGCAATATGTTCATTAATCCTTATTTTCATAACCCGTTTTGTCCGACCTATGTACTGGCGGTTGCATGGACATTGAATTAAATATATTACCCCCAATGTATTACAGGAAATACAATCTTCAATATTCCATGTGTAATTGTTTTGGGTTGAACATACCTCTACCGTTTTGCGTGGTAGGTTATTGAATTTGCATCCTATGCATCTCCCACATTTGTAAAATCCTTTCAAGTTTAAAAAGGAACCTAAAGTGTTTGTTTGTTTAATTTTCATTTTATTGGGGACAGACGGTGCTACCTTTAAGCCTAAATTGGTGGCTTTAGTGAAGGTTATTTTTGGTGCATGAGGTAGGAGGTGTCCAATCATCTTGTCACTTAACAGATGTGACCAGTAGGATCCAATCATTTTCTGAATTTGCTTGTAATTAGTATTAAAAGGGAGTATGAATCTGATATTTGATAATTCATTGTCATTTATCACCTGTTGTCTCTCATTAAAAAAGGTTTTCCTCTCCATTTTGCAAGCAGATTTTATTTTACATTCTATTTGTGATGTTTTATACTCAACCCTACATTTTATTAATTTTAGGTTTATCATGTGATTCATACAATTATATTGAATATATTATTTATGTTTTTAACCCTTGTAATAAACATGTCTATATATATTTTTTTCATATTTTTATATTTTTAAGTATCTACAAATATCAGATATGGCTTATATTTTATATATTATGAAATTGTAAGGCATAAAGTTTAAAAAGAGGAAAAACGCATTAGAAACGCATCCATAGAAAAAACGCTATAAAACCGCACATAAACCGCAAGAGGTAGTTAATTTGAGAATTTGGAATCCCGGATTATCTAACCATGGTTTGTGGATGACTTTGTGAGCATTTAAGGAACAGGAGGTTGGGAGTGCCGGATATGACCACTGAGGAAGGGATGTGGAATCATCCCGAAACGCGTCTGGGATATCGGACACTCTGGTGAAACCTCCGCAACAACTAATCTGTGCATGGCCATGCTAGACTTTGTTTCTATGAACCGAATCCAAGCTGTTCCAGCAAATAAATCGACGAACTAAGCGCAGTGATTCAGCTTACCGGACGGAAGTCCCGCGCTTGCTATCACGAGACTGGACTGTCGATCAGCACGAATAGCGAGGAAGTATTGGCGTCCTCTCTTCATCGGCTGCACACAGCTAGGAATAGGATTTCGGAATCATATGTGGAAGGAGGTAAGGGTTTTCTCCTCTCCTAATAACATTAGCCGCACTCATATCTGAGTGAACCGCTTGCTTCAGACGGCTGATTATAGCCTTGTTCGAAAATTACAAGTCCACAGAGTTTCTTATTATATGGTCCGTATGAAAAGACATTAACTGGGACAGTGTCTGTGACAACTACTGCTAACTACAGAAGGTTTAAGCACATACTGATGTGTATTGGACCGCAACATAATTCACCTTGATATTGTGACTTTATTTTCACTTCGTTTATTTTTTCACGGACACAAAAGGAATTTACCTTCATTTTCATTATTATTTTTGCTCTCATCACTATTTGTTTGGATATAAATCACTGAACACTTTTTCACCTCCACTAATTTTTGTGGTCCTCATCACATGCCATTCTTGGATATTGATTGCGTACCTGCGCTAATTGTCGCTATTATAGCTCTTCCATATTGCCATAATCCTTTGTGTAATAGCTGCTAATTTATTGCCACATGATTACTGTTTAATAGTTGCTGCTGTTTATTGCTACAAGTGATATTACTTAGATACTATTGTGGTTGTAATTCATTTGGTCACACCAGACCAATTTCCTAGGAATTTTAATATTTTGAGTGTATATGTCAGTTGATTTTATTCATTGTATGAATTTATATTAGATATATAATAAATTATTTCATGCCATAGAGTGAGTGCTCGCTCGTATTTTACTTTCTTCACTCGTTTTATCAATTGAGGCAGGGTGTCCTCAATCAGAGCTTGTTAGCACCGTACCACCCACAATCAGCGGTGAGCCACTCCATTATATTCTACTATTTCCCTTTAAAGAGGACCTTCCACAGCTCCTCACATGCCTGTTTTCACAGCGACATGCATTCCCCATGTAATAGCAATTCTGGAGCAAGGAATGGAGGAGGGGAAGGAGAAATGGTGAAGTGGGGAGTTCCCTGCTTAACTGTTAACGGCAACTGTCTCTGCATCCTATGAATGCAGAGACAGCTTCCTAAAAGCGGGACATACCTCACCCGTTCCGGGGCCGCGGGGCAGCCACTGAAATCTGGGACTGTCCCTAGGTATGCAAACAATGATTTAGTTGACCTCAGGAATGATCTTATTACCCGATGAATGGATATTTCACTTGTTCATCGGGTAATCGGCGGCACCTTTACACCAGCAGATTATCATTAACAGGCATCTGTATGAATGCTTGTTAGCAATGATCTGCCTGAATCTCGGGCAGTGTAAACGGCCAATAGAAATAGTGCAGGTGGGCTGTTTTAACTGCCAGAATAGTAGGCAAATAGTCTCTTCCGATCAAAGGCACTATACATCTTCCTACTCCTATTTCTCCTACTGCTTCCGCCTCCTCATTTTTCCTCAACCCACTTTATGATCCATTAATTAACCCTTATCTGCCTAAGGCATCTTTCCTTTCCTTGCTTTTCTTTTCATGTACTAAAAGGGCCATTCTTACATGCCTTGGCAAGACCTGTGTTGAGTACGGGATGGTTCTGAAGGAATACCATGCTGCATTTTTCAATGCAGTGCTTTCTTTAGAAACACAGAACACAGCAGTAACATAAAGGGTTGGAGGAAGCTGGTTACATGCAGTAATTGGAATATCCACTGGCATATGGATTTAATGCTAATATCAACAAACATATTAACAGAGAGAAGCATCTCATCATTGATATCTGAGGCTGCCATCAGACACAGGGAATCATAGATGATCAAAGGAATTCCAGCATTGCCTTTCAAGCTGTATGCCAAGCACATAATGTGTTTCTTCTCTGCTATACGATAGTGGCCAAATGACTGTAACAATAAACAGCATGGGTAGAATAATACTTCAATCAAAGGAAACGGCAATGTTCACTGATTAAACAGAATTTTCCTTAAAAATTGATTACACAGACAGATCCATTAAAAAATCATCACCTCACGTGTCTGATGTCATTAACCATTTCCAGCTATAGCAAAAGAGGTTATTTTTTTCTTCTGACATATTTCTTTTGCGTATGTCATAAATTTTTGAAAAACTGACAACATGCAACTGACAATAACAACTACGAGGCAATAGCAGCTGCTATCCTGCTCAATAGAGATCCCCACATCCTGAGGAAGTTTGCGCACATGAGTGGTCCACATAGACTTTGCTATATTGTATTGCCTTGTCATTGGTTCTCCACAGCCCTGACTGTAAATAGCCTACATTGGTAACTTTTGGAGCCTACATGTATCTTTTTGTATCAGGTCGTTGCTCCATATTTTTCATGCTCAGGTATTGCTCTGTAAGGTCTCCAATAACAGATGATTGTCTTATCAATTGTTTATGTTCTATTGCCCTCTTTGTCCCCTGATGAACCTTTATAATCTACCTGGGGAAACAGGATTTAGGGTATTATTTCTTTCACAATTTTGTTTGGGCCTCTAGGGGCATATTAGGCTTAGGTACGAGGACAGAGGACATCCACCATCAGGGTGTGCCTCTGGGCTGAGCCACTATCTAGGGTTACGACAGGGTCAGATTTCTCGCTATATAGCCCATATTTACCCCTGATGCCAAGTTTATCATTGATTATCGTTATAGCAGTGCTACGTTGGGATATACTTTGATAGCCCTAATTGGGCTCTTTTGTATAATATATATTAAAAGTTATGTTTTAATTGTTTTTTGCTTTCTTTCTGTGATAATAACAACTAAATTGGTTGTCAGTTTCTCAGGAGAAATCCTGACACAAACCCTATGAAATAGCTTGAGATAGGGTTGTATAAAAAAGGCCATGTGTATGAACCGAGGCGAAGAATTGGCATGCTTTGGGGTTACAAATCAGTGTCTATTATAAACTATGGTACTTTACATCTTTTAAAAATATGGTTGACTCTTGTCTTGTAATTTCTCTACTCAACATATTCAGACCATTGATGCAACCGATTATACCAGTAGGAAGTAGGTGCTAGGCCTATTTTCCACTTAGGCGGAGTTCAAATTAGCGTTCAGCCTTTCCGTTCCCTGGATACGTTATAGGAATGGCAGGGACGGATTCGGCCATATACTATAATGGGGTCCGTTAGGTTTCCGCTCAGATGAAGATTTTTGAAGTGGATGCAAAAGTCCTGCATGCCAAACTTTTTTCTCCGCTTCAAAAATCTTCCTCTCAGCGGAAACCTAACAGACCCCAATATAGTCTATGGGGCGCCCTTAGTCTCCGTTCGGCTCAGTTATGTGCCGAATCGGTCTGTTCCATTCTCCTGCTCCTATATTGGAGCAGGAGAACGTAAAGGCTGAAAGATGATGTGAACTCAGCCTTAGTTAGTCTCATCAATGTAATCTATTTTGTCAGTACTATGCTTGAAGGTCATATATCAGAAGTTCTGATTGGTAGGAGTCCAAGTGCAAAGACCCCTACCTGTGGCTAAAAAAGAGGTGTAAATGTGTTTGGATGAGCACTGTGCCACTTTGTCTTAGAATTTAGATCAACTTTTTCCACATGTAGCTTTTTGATGACCTTGCATACAAACTTCTCCATAAAGAGGGATAAAGAAAACTGATCAGACCTGAAAGGGAACAGTGATCAGGTGAAAGTTTCCAACTCTTTCGTCCTAACGATCAATGGGGATATCATCACACAGGCACTATTAATGAAAACCTTTAGAATGTCACCATGACATGTGAAAAGTTTTTTAAAACAAGAATTGCCCTTTTCGATATGGTAAGATCTGCCAGCCATCTATTGTGTTGTATATAGTCCTCTAAGGACTGATTTACAAATCCAGATAATTTACCCATAAACTTACTGATGATATAGCACGTCGATCAGCACTTGTTTAGTATTTTTAAATGGTGCAGTTATAGTATTGTATAGAAACATAGAAACATAGAAACATAGAATGTGTCGGCAGATAAGAACCATTTGGCCCATCTAGTCTGCCCAATATACTGAATACTATGGATAGCCCCCGGCCCTATCTTATATGAAGGATGGCCTTATGCCTATCCCATGCATGCTTAAACCCCTTCACTGTATTTGCAGCTACCACTTCTGCAGGAAGGCTATTTCATGCATCCACTACTCTCTCAGTAAAGTAATACTTCCTTATATTACTTTTAAACCTTTGCCCCTCTAATTTAAAACTGTGTCCTCTTGTGGTAGTTTTTCTTCTTTTAAATATGCTCTCTTCCTTTACCGAGTTGATTCCCTTTATGTATTTAAAAGTTTCTATCATATCCCCTCTGTCTCTTCTTTCTTCCCAGCTATACATATTAAGGTCCTTTAACCTTTCCTGGTAAGTTTTATCCTGCAATCCATGTACTAGTTTAGTAGCTCTTCTCTGAACTCTCTCTAGAGTATCTATATCCTTCTGGAGATATGGCCTCCAGTACTGCGCACAATACTCCAAGTGAGGTCTCACCAGTGTTCTGTACAGCGGCATAAGCACTTCACTCTTTCTACTGCTTATACCTCTCCCTATACATCCAAGCATTCTGCTGGCATTTCGTGCTGCTCTATTACATTGTCTTCCCACCTTTAAGTCTTCTGAAATAATTACTCCTAAATCCCTTTCCTCAGATACTGAGGTCAGGACTGTGTCAAATATTCTATATTCTGCCCTTGGGTTTTTACGCCCCAGGTGCATTATCTTGCACTTATCCACATTAAATTTCAGTTGCCAGAGTTCTGACCATTCTTCTAGTTTTCCTAAATCCTTTTCCATTTGGCGTTTCCCTCCAGGAACATCAACCCTGTTACCTATCTTTGTGTCATCAGCAAAAAGACAAACCTTACCAGCGAGGCCTTTTGCAATATCACTTATGAAGATATTAAACAAAATCGGTCCCAGTACAGATCCCTGTGGAACCCCACTGGTAACATGACCTTGTTTTGAATGTTCTCCATTGACTACAACCCTCTGTTGTCTGTCACTCAGCAACTGCCTAATCCACTCAACAATATGGGAGTCCATGCTCAATGACTGCAGTTTATTGATAAGTCTTCTATGAGGGACAGTGTCAAAAGCCTTACTAAAATCTAGATATGCGATGTCTACTGCACCTCCACCGTCTATTATTTTATTCACCCAGTCAAAAAAATCTATAAGATTTGTTTGACATGATCTCCCTGAAGTAAACCCATGTTGTTTTTCATCTTGCAATCCATGGGATTTTAGATGTTCCACAATCCTATACTTTAATAGGGTTTCCATTAATTTGCCTACTATTGATGTCAGACTCACTGGTCTATAGTTGCTCGATTCCTCCCTACTACCTTTCTTGTGAATGGGCACGACATTAGCCAATTTCCAATCCTCCGGGACGACTCCTGTTACTAATGATTGGTTAAATAAATCTGTTAACGGTTTTGCCAGCTCACCACTAAGCTCTTTTAATAATTTTGGGTGTATCTCATCAGGCCCCTGTGACTTATTTGTCTTCACCTTAGACAGCAAACTTAGAACATCTTCCTCTGTAAAGATACATGCATCAAACGATTTATTAGTCATTCTTTCTAGTGGAGGTCCTTCTCCTTTTTCTTTTGTAAAAACTGAACAGAAGTATTCATTAAGGCAGTCGGCTAGCCCTTTATTCTCTTCTACATACCTTCCGTCCTTTGTTTTTAATTTAGTTATTCCTTGTTTTAATTTCCTTTTTTCATTTATATATCTGAAGAATGTCTTATCCCCTTTTTCATAGACTGAGCTAGTTTTTCTTATGCCTGCGCTTTAGAAGTTCTTATAACTTGCTTGGCCTCTCTCTGCCTAATCTTGTAGATTTCCTTATCTTCATTGCTCTGGGTTTTTTTATAATTACAAAATGCTAGCTTTTTATTTTTAATAATTTGGGCCACTTCTGCTGAGTACCACAGTGGTCTCCTCCTTTTTTTGTTTTTACTGACAAGTCTAATGCAATTTTCTGTTGCCTTCAATAATGCACCTTTTAAGTAGTCCCATTTCTCCTGGACTCCATGTAATCCGTTCCAGTCTGATAAGGACTCATTTCTGACTAATTTCATTTTTGAAAAGTCTGTTTTTCTAAAATCTAAAACTTCTGTTTTTGTGTGGTGGGACTCTTTCACAGTTCTTATATTAAACCACACTGACTGGTGATCACTAGATCCCAAGGTTTCGCCTACAATGACATCATATACCGAATCCCCGTTTGTGAATACCAAATCCAAAATGGCCTCCCTCCGGGTTGGCTCCTCAACCACTTGTTGTAGAGATAACCCCAGTAGGGAATTTAGAATATCTGTACTCCTGGTAGAACTTGCTATTTTGGTTTTCCAGTTTATATCTGGAAGATTGAAATCTCCCATAATGATAACTTCTCCTTTCATTGTCATTTTAGCTATTTCTTCAACTAGTAGATCATTTAGTTCTTTAACTTGACCAGGTGGTCTATATATCACACCTACACGAGTTACTGCATGGTTAGCAAACTGCAACGTAACCCAAACTGACTCTATGTTGGCCTCACCAACTTGTATTAGGTTAGATTTAATGCTATCTTTCACATACAGGGCCACTCCTCCTCCTTTCTTGCCTTCTCTGTCTCTTCTGTATAAAGAGTACCCTGGTATGGTTATGTCCCAGTCATTTCTTTCATTAAACCATGTCTCCGTAACAGCCACTAAATCTACATTCTCAGATGCCATTATTGACCCAAGTTCATTGATTTTTTTACCTAAACTGCGAGCATTTGTAGACAGGACTCTGAGCTTATCATTTCTTAACCTCTGTGCTTCTGACCTGTTCTGGCATTGTTTCGGGGGGCAATTGGACTCTTTTATTTTCACTCTTTCCCCCCCCCTTCCTAGTTTAAATACTCTTCCGCAAATTCTTGGAGTTGTTCACTAAGTACATTTGTTCCTTTGAGAGAAAGATGCAAACCATCTTTTTTGTACAGTTCCTTTCTATTCCAAGTAGAGCTATCATGAGAAACAAAGCCAAATCCTTGCTCTTGACACCATTTACCAAGCCATATGTTGAACTCCTTTATGCGCCTCTGCCTATCATTCTGAACATTATGCACAGGCAGAACTTCAGAAAATGAAATGCTGGATGCAAAATCCTGTACGTCATTACCAAGTGTGATAAAAGTTTTTTTCACCTCTGACACTTCATTGCAAGCCAGGTCATTTGTCCCTAGATGGACAAGAACATCCACGTCCCCTTACCTGCTATGCTTGCTTAACAATATTAATAATACATCTTCTATCTCTTCTAGCAGTAGCCCCAGGGAGACATCTCACAAAACCATTTTCTTTAAGCTCCACACTTCTTATGATTGAATCACCCAGCAACAGCTGCTTCCTTTGAGACTTCACTTTATCTTTTTTGTTGCATACATTAGACATAGGAGTCGATGGTTTCACACCCTCTGTGCTTGAGTCCATATCCATGTTGTCCTTACATTCTGAGAGTGCTGCAAATGAATTATGGAGAACCACCGACTGTGGGACATGTCTTCTATCCACCACTCTAAGACTTCCAGAACCTACAGTAACCCATCTGCCATTTGTGGGGGTCCTCTGTGGCAGCTGCATTGCAGCAGTCCTAGCTGGAGTTTGTTTAACAGATAATTTAAATATTTCAGCTTTCAAAAATGCAATTTCCTGCTGCAGTAAGGAGAACTGTCTACAGATCTGACAGCATCCGAATCTCCAAAGAGTGGAACATGAAATAAATGCACAACAATTCCTGCACTGAACCAAGTCTGCCATTTTAAAGAGGAGAAAAAAAAAAAAAAAAAAAAAAATTTGTAACTTTAAATCAAACAAATCTTACCTTTTTTTTTTGTATTGTTTCCACCTTCCAGCCTACCTCCTGACTATCTCCTGCAATATCTCTTTACTAGTACTTAATATAGTACTTGAAGCTAGTACTTGCAGCTAATGAATTAGGCCAGCTAATGAGTCTGTCTCTATATATACACACACTGCTTCCAAAACTCCTCCCCCAGCAACAAATGTAACACCTTAGTGAGCTAGGCTCATTAGCAAACGCACAATAGCAAACAGCTGACCGAATTCCTTACCTCTTCTCAAGCAATGATCAGCAAAAACAACACAGATGAGCCAGTTGGAGACTAAGCCAATCTCTTGCAGTATCTCTTGAATCTCTTCAGCCTCCTGCAATATCTCTTTACTAGTACTTAATGTAGTACTTGAAGCTAGTACTTGCAGCTAATGAATTAGGCCAGCTAATGAGTCTGTCTCTATATATACACACACTGCTTCCAAAACTCCTCCCCCAGCAACAAATGTAACACCTTAGTGAGCTAGGCTCATTAGCAAACGCACAATAGCAAACAGCTGACCGAATTCTTTACCTCTTCTCAAGCAATGATCAGCAAAAACAACACAGATGAGCCAGTTGGAGACTAAGCCAATCTCTTGCAGTATCTCTTGAATCTCTTCAGCCTCCTGCAATATCTCTTTACTAGTACTTAATGTAGTACTTGAAGCTAGTACTTGCAGCTAATGAATTAGGCCAGCTAATGAGTCTGTCTCTATATATACACACACTGCTTCCAAAACTCCTCCCCCAGCAACAAATGTAACACCTTAGTGAGCTAGGCTCATTAGCAAACGCACAATAGCAAACAGCTGACCGAATTCCTTACCTCTTCTCAAGCAATGATCAGCAAAAACAACACAGATGAGCCAGTTGGAGACTAAGCCAATCTCTTGCAGTATCTCTTGAATCTCTTCAGCCTCCTGCAATATCTCTTTACTAGTACTTAATGTAGTACTTGAAGCTAGTACTTGCAGCTAATGAATTAGGCCAGCTAATGAGTCTGTCTCTATATATACAAACACTGCTTCCAAAACTCCTCCCCCAGCAACAAATGTAACACCTTAGTGAGCTAGGCTCATTAGCAAACGCACAATAGCAAACAGCTGACCGAATTCCTTACCTCTTCTCAAGCAATGATCAGCAAAAACAACACAGATGAGCCAGTTGGAGACTAAGCCAATCTCTTGCAGTATCTCTTGAATCTCTTCAGCCTCCTGCAATATCTCTTTACTAGTACTTAATGTAGTACTTGAAGCTAGTACTTGCAGCTAATGAATTAGGCCAGCTAATGAGTCTGTCTCTATATATACACACACTGCTTCCAAAACTCCTCCCCCAGCAACAAATGTAACACCTTAGTGAGCTAGGCTCATTAGCAAACGCACAATAGCAAACAGCTGACCGAATTCCTTACCTCTTCTCAAGCAATGATCAGCAAAAACAACACAGATGAGCCAGTTGGAGACTAAGCCAATCTCTTGCAGTATCTCTTGAATCTCTTCAGCCTCCTGCAATATCTCTTTACTAGTACTTAATGTAGTACTTGAAGCTAGTACTTGCAGCTATGAGGATGAATGATCGTTAATAGGATTATTTTTTCCCATAAAGTCTGCGTATTGAGGCAGCACATCCCCTATTTACATGAGGTGATGTGATGGCAACTAAAGGTGATCTACAGTCAGGTCCATAAATATTGGGACATCGACACAATTCTAACATTTTTGGCTCTATACACCACCACAATGGATTTGAAATGAAACAAACAAGATGTGCTTTAACGGCAGACTGTCAGCTTTAATTTGAGGGTATTTACATCCAAATCAGGTGAACGGTGTAGGAATTACAACAGTTTGCATATGTGCCTCACACTTTTTAAGGAACCAAAAGTAATAGGACAGAATAATAATCATAAATCAAACTTTCACTTTTTAATACTTGGTTGCAATCCCTTTGCAGTCAATTAAAGCCTGAAGTCTGGAACGCATAGACATCACCAGACACTGTGTTTCATCCCTGGTGATGCTCTGCCAGGCCTCTACTGCAACTGTCTTCAGTTCCTGCTTGTTCTTGGGGCATTTTCCCTTCAGTTTTGTCTTCAGCAAGTGAAATGCATGCTCAATCGGATTCAGGTCAGGTGATTGACTTGGCCATTGCATAACATTCCACTTCTTTCCCTTAAAAAACTCTTTGGTTGCTTATGCAGTATGCTTTGGGTCATTGTCCATCTGCACTGTGAAGCGCCGTCCCATGAGTTCTGAAGCATTTGGCTGAATATGAGCAGATAATATTGCCCGAAACACTTCAGAATTCATCCTGCTGCTTTTGTCAGCAGTCACATCATCAATAAATACAAGAGAACCAGTTCCATTGGCAGCCATACATGCCCATGCCATGACACTACCACCACCATGCTTCACTGATGAGGTGGTATGCTTAGGATCATGAGCAGTTCCTTTCCTTCTCCATACTCTTCTCTTCCCATCACTCTGGTACAAGTTGATCTTGGTCTCATCTGTCCATAGGATGTTGTTCCAGAACTGTGAAGGCTTTTTTAGATGTCGTTTGGCAAACTCTAATCTGGTCTTCCTGTTTTTGAGGCTCACCAATGGTTTACATCTTGTTGTGAACCTTCTGTATTCACTCTGGTGAAGTCTTCTCTTGATTGTTGACTTTGACACACATACACCTACCTCCTGGAGAGTTGTCTTGATCTGGCCAACTGTTGTGAAGGGTGTTTTCTTCACCAAGGAAAGAATTCTTCAGTCATCCACCACAGTTGTTTTCCGTGGTCTTCCGGGTCTTTTGGTGTTGCTGAGCTCACCGGTGCGTTCCTTCTCTTTAAGAATGTTCCAAACAGTTGTTTTGGCCACGCCGTATGTTTTTGCTATCTCTCTGATGGGTTTGTTTTGTTTTTTTCAGCCTAATGATGGCTTGCTTCACTGATAGTGACAGCTCTTTGGATCTCATCTTGAGAGTTGACAGCAACAGATTCCAAATGCAAATAGCACACTTGAAATGAACTCTGGACCTTTTATCTGCTCATTGTAATTGGGATAATGTGGGAATAACACACACCTGGCCATGGAACAGCTGAGAAGCCAATTGTCCCATTACTTTTGGTTCCTTAACGAGTGGGAGGCACATATGCAAACTGTTGTAATTCCTACACCATTTACCTGATTTGGATGTAAATACCCTCAAATTAAAGCTGACAGTCTGCAGTTAAAGCACATCTTGTTTGTTTCATTTCAAATCCATTGTGGTGGTGTATAGAGCCAAAAATGTTAGAATTGTGTTGATGTCCCAATATTTATGGACCTGACTGTATATGCCTCAATGACAAATAAGTAGTGTTGGGCGAGCAACATCAGTTCGGCTACGCAGCCAATAAACGTGCAGGTGAGTACTGCCATTCACTGTAATGCCGTAGTCATGTTGGCTACTGGCATTACAGTGATTGGCTGGCCGGAACACGTCATCGGGTGCTATATGACACGTGTTCGGCTCAGTCTCAGTCAGGGAGAGCTGTGCTGAAGAAGGGACAGATAGTGTAGGGAGTGAAATACTAATATTTTTATTGAAAAAACTTGTTAGAGACCAAAAAGTCCTTTTAAGGACTACTGTTGTATCTGGCAGCAATATAATTATTAGCGCAGCCTGCGCTAAATTGCGTGGAATTGTTAGAAACCCAAAAGTCTTTTTAAGGACTATAGTTGTATCTGGCAGCAATATATATTTTTTGCCCAACCTGCCCTAAATAGCTTGCAATTGTTTGGCTGCTGCAGACAGCAAAATTATCTGGGCTACATCTCCTGTCTAACGTGTGCACAACCTCAAAATATCTGTGACATCCAGTGTACTTTCTCCGTAGACGGTGTCCGCTGCGGACAGTGACATTAGCTGCGCTACATCTTCTGTATAACGTTTGCGTATCCGAAATATCAGTGACATTCAGTGTAATTTTTTTCGCCGCTGGTGACAGCGACATTTTCTGCGCTACATCTCCTGTGTAACGTGTGCGCAGCCTAAAAATATCTGTGACATCCAGTGTCATTTTTCTGTAGACAGTGTCTGCTGCGGATAGTTACATTACCTGCACACACGTTTGCGTATCCGAAATATCAGTGACATTCAGTCTAATTTTTTTGCTGCTGCTGGCAGCAACATTACCTGCGCTACATCTCCTGTTTGCTGATCCTAAATATCAGTGACAATAATTCAGTGTAATTTTTTATTAGCTGCTGGTGACAGCGACATTACTTGCACTATACCTTCTGTATAACGTTTGCGCATCCTAAATATCAGTGACATTAATTCAGTGAAATTTTTTATTAGCCAGAGGTGACAACAACATTACTTGCTCTTTACCACCTGTATAACGTTTGTGCATCCTAAATATCAGTGACATTTATTCAGTGTAATTTTTTATTAGCCGGTGGTGACAGCGACATTACTTGCGCTATACCTCCTGTATAACATTTGCACATCCTAAAATTATCTGTGACATTCAGTGTACTTTTTTCATAGACGCTGCGGGCAGCGACATTATCTGTGCTACATCTCCTGTTTAACGTGTGCGCATCCTAAAAATATCTGTGACATTCTGTGTACTTTATTTGCGCATACACTTACAAAACCTGTGCTACTGTACGTGTGACATACTGGCAAGCATATATACCATTTAATATGTGCAAGGCGAGCAGTAAGGGACGGGGAAGTGGTCGTGCTGCTGATGGTGCATGCAGAGGCCATGGCCCTGGGCACGGTGAAACTGTGCCTGCTGCCAGAGCACAAGAAACACACTCATCCACAATACCTAGCTTCATGTCCCAGTTTGCAGGGCGGCGCACGACACCACTCTCGAAGTCAGACCAGTGCGACCAGGTGGTCGGTTGGATTGCAGCAGATAATGCTTCCAGTCAGTTAAGTACCACCCTGTCTTCCACAAAGTCCAGTCTCAGTAGCCAAGAGTCTGGTCAACAGAATCCTCACCCTGGGAAGAGGCAACAGGTTGTGCTAAAACTGACCTGCTTAGGTGACAAACAGCACACAGCCGCAGAGCTGTGGCAGAGGATAAGGGACCAGACTAAGCTGTGGCTCCTGCCACTCAACCTACAACCAGGTATGGTTGTGTCTGTTAATGGCCATAACTTGGTGGCGGCTTTGGAGCTTGGCAAGCTCACACACATACCATGCCTAGCTCACGTGTTCAACCTAGTGGTTCAGCGGTTTATCAAAACCTACTACAATTTGCCTGAGCTACTGGTGAAGGTGCGCCACGTGTGTGCGCATTTCTGCAAGTCATCGACAGCTTCAGCCGGTCTGGCAACACTGCAGCAGCGTTTGCAATTGCCAGCTCACCGACTGTTGTGAGAACGCGCTGGAACTCCATGTTCCACATGTTGGCCAGGCTTTGTGAGCAGTAGAGGGCAGTAGTGGAATACCAGCTGCAACATGGTCGTTGCCTTTCCAGTCATTTTCGGCTCTTTACAAGCAACGAGCGGGCATTGATGTCTGACCTCTGTGAGGTTTTACGCAACTTTGAGGAATCAACACAGATGGTGAGCGGCAATAATGCTATTATCAGCGTAACCATCCCACTTCTGTGTCTACTCAAATGCTCGCTGCTCCCAATTAAGGCGGACGCTTTGCATGTGGAAGAGGTGGAAATGGGGAAAGACAGTACACAGGGTGATAGCCAGACCACCCTCAGTTCGTCTTCTTAGCGCAAATTGGATGATGATGAGGAGGAGGAGGAGCAGGAGACGGTTACCTCCGCTACAGAGGGTAGTACCCATGGAAGTTTTATTCCATCTGTTCAGCGTGGATGGACTGAAGAGGAGGAAGAGGATGAGAAGATGAGGATAGTGAAGTCTTGTCTGTTGGGACTCTGGCACACATGGCTGACTTTATGTTATGCTGCCTTTCCCTTGACCCTCGAGTTACACACATTTTGGCCGACACTGATTACTGTTTGTTTACCCTTCTCGACCCCCGCTACAAAGAGAACTTCTCATCTCTCATTCCTGTGGTGGAGAGGACTAGCAAAATGGTGCAATACCAGAAGGTCCTTGTGGAAAAATTCCTCCAAATATTTCCAGCTGACAACGCTGGCTGCAGAGTACGTAGTTCCTTGGCGAACTGAGGAGGGGATAAAAGGGGAACACACAGCAGTTCCAACAGAGGCAGGGCAACACTCTCCAAGGCCTGGGACAGTTTTATGACACCCCACCAGCACCCTCAACCTAATGCGCGTCCGAGAGTCACAAGGAGGGAAATATTTTGATAGAGGGTGAAGGAGTACGTAGCAGACCATGTCAGTGTCCTCAGTGACCCTGCTGTGCCTTTCAACTAGAGATGGCCTTGAGGTTCGCACGGTGGTCGTTTCGCGGCGAACTTTGCTTGTTCGCGATTCGCCGAAAATTCAAACATATGGCGATATTCGCATTTGCCATATTTTTTTGGCATAGCACCGAACTTTGACCCATGACACATCCATCAGGTGGGACAGGACAGCCAATTGAGACATTTCAGGACATGGGCACACCCCCAACCCTATAACAGAACCCGATCTGGCAGCCATTTTACATTATGTGTTTTGCCAGGGTAGGGAATGTTGCATTTTGGAGCAGGGACAGTTAGGGACACCAAACACTATCTAATTGGGCCATTGGAGTAACTATTGGAGTAACTAATTGCAACAGGTGTTATATACCTGTTGTCCCCAAAAAACTGCTTGAGGGCTGTAATATACCTTCTTCCACAAAATCCTGATTGAGGGGTGCTATATACTGGTTTCCGCCAAATACTGATTGAGGGGTGCTATATACCAGTTTCCGCCAAATACTGATTGAGGGCTGTTATATACCTTCTTCCAAAAAATAATGATTGAGGGGTGCTATTGCTATATACCTTCTTTCACCAAATAATGATTTTGGGCTGCGATACACCTGCTTCCACAAAATACTGATTAAGGTTTGCCATATACCTGTTTCTGTCAAATACTGATTAAGGGGTGCTATATACCTGTTTCTGACCAAATAATGATTCAGGGGTGCCATATACCTTCTTCCACAAAATACTGATTGAGGGGTTCTATTGCTATATACCTTCTTCCACTAAATACTGATTGAGGGGTGCTATTGCTATACACCTGTTTCCGCCAAATACTGATTGAGTGGTGCCATATACCTTCTTCCACTAAATACTGATTGAGGGATGCTATTGATATATATCTTCCACCAAATACTGATTGAGGGCTGTGATACACCTGCTTCCATAAAATACTGATTGAGGGGTGCCATATACCTGTTTCCGCCAAATACTGATCTTCTCTATGGACTTAGGCAGAGGGTCATTTAAAAAAATAACAGGCAGAGGAAGAGGCAAACCGTTCCACAGGGATGGTAGGGGTCATGAAGGTGCACCAGGCCGGAGCCTAAGTGGGAAGTTGGAGAAGGCACGTGCGATAACTTCAAAGGGCGCACCAGAGTTGGTTGAGTGGCTCACTCAGCTTTCCGCTTCTGCACCCTCCTGATCCTTTGTTTCTGCATCCTCCTCTCTATCTGCTGTGTGCACCCCTAAAGACACCACCACCACCACCATAGGCCCTCCACTCGAGTCAGAGGAATTATTTTCCCATCAATTCCCAGACCTTACCAATGCACAGCCATTCTTGGCATCGGATGAGGAAGAGGAGCTAGCAACGGCCGCCACCCAGCGGTCTGACGACAGTACCCAGATCAGCCCAAGGAGGGTGGTCACCGCTGTTGCTGCCTACTCCAAGATCTCTACTGTCAGTGGTGGTGGTGGCGGTGACGATGATGACGTGTCGATGGACGTCACGTGGGTTCCCACAAGAGAGGAAGAGGAGGGGAGTTCAGAGGGAGAGATGGAGCAACAGGTAGGGAGGAGAAGCAGCCAGAACTCGCAGTGCACAAGAGGTAAAAAGCAGACTGCAAACGTATCTGGAGTGAGCCATCCACCATGCACGGTCACATCTTGCGCTCCCAGGATGCCGGCACATGGCTCCACAGTGTGGGCTTATTTTAACGTGTCTGCTGCTGATAATAGTGTTGTCAAAGCATAAGTTGCGGTAAGACTAACACTCACCTAGTAACGACCGCCTTAAAAAGGCACCTGGCCTTCCATCACCGAGCCCAGTGGGAGCAACACTGTCAGAACCCACAAAGCCACACTCCCGGCGTTCCACGTCCTGCCTCTTATCCTCTCTCCTCCCATTTGTCCTCCACCTTCCACCGTGTCGTCGTCGCGTTCATCTGTCACAAGGCTTCCGTGGCCCAAATGTTTGAGCGTATGTATGCCGCTGGATAATCCTCTTGCCTAACTGCTGACCGATGGCTTCTCAGAATTGCTAGCCCGCCAACTACTGCCATATAAATTGGTGTACTAGGAGGCCTTTAGAAAATTTGTGGCCATTGGCACACTGCAATGGAAGGTCCCCGGAAGGAAATATTTCTCCGAGAAGGGCATCCCTGAACTATATGGCCACGTTCAGCGGCAAGTTCATATATCTCTGGCACACAGTGTCGGTGCCAAGATACATTTGACCACAGACATGTGGTCTAGCAAACACGGGCAGGGAAGGTACATAACTTTTACTGCCCACTGGGTGAACCTTTTGATGGCTGTCAAGCATGTAACCCGTGGCACACATGTGGATTTGGTGTTACCGCCACGGATTGCATGCAGGCCTGCCTCTTCTTCCCCTCATCCTACTCCATCCTCTGTCTCCTCCTCGGCTGACTCCACTTTTCCACTGCTACCTCCTCTTCCGCTGCACCCCCAAGCTCCCCAGAACCTATTCGACATGCCAGATGAGATGTTGCCATGCTGTGATGCGGCTGTTGTGCCTGGAAGCCAAGAGCCACACCAGTCCTGCACTCCTTTCAGATCTGTGATCACAGGCCGATCAGTGGCTAACCCCGCTCAATTTGACAGTTGGTAAAGTGGTGTGCGGCAACGGTGCCAATCTGCTGAGCGCACTGAAACAGAGCAAAATGACACACGTGCCGTTCATGGCACACATCCTGAACTTAGTTGTGCAGCGATTCGTTGCCAAATAACCCGGGGTCCAGGACATCTTGCGGCAGGCCAGGAAAATCTCTGGCCATTTTTTAAGATCTTACACGGCCATGGCTCGCCTTGCTGACATTCAGCGGCGACACCACCTGCCCGTCAGACGTCTGATTTGTGACTGCCCAACGCACTGGAACTCCACCTTGTATATGCTTGAAAGGCTGGTCCAGCAGAAACGTGCCATCGACTGCTTGTATGAACTCTGTGGCAGGACAGGTTCTGGGGAGCTTGGTTTTTTTCACTGCGCCAGTGGCTGCTCATGAGTGACGCATGCAGACTTCTGCGGCCATTTGATGAGATCACCAAACTGGTCAGTCGCAGCCAGGGTGCCATCAGTGACATCGTACCTTACGTCTTCTTTCTGGAGCGTGTATTGCATCGTGACATTGATCAAGCCATAGAGGGGCAGGAGCAGGAAAATGAGGAAGTCTCAATGCTAAATGATATCCCAGGGGTGGCTACTCCATCTGAGACAAGTCAGTAGGAGTCTGAAGAGGAGTCAGAGGAGGATGGTGCCTAGGGGGATGTCACGGAACCATGAACCAGACGTACAACAAGAGATAAGTGAAAATAAGAAGGCTTTATTGAAAATAAAGCTGTAAAGCAAAAGTCCAAACGAATGGTGAAACCGAAGCAGAGTCTTTAAGAGGCCAGAGATCAGGAACCAGAAGGGTAGTCAGACGAAGCCAGGATCAGGAACCAGCAGGGTAGTCAGACGAAGCCAGGATCAGGAACCAGCAGGGTAGTCAGACGAAGCCAGGATCAGGAACCAGAAGCAGCAGCAGTCTTAGAAGCATGTGAACACAGGAGGACCAAGCAAGGAACTGAAGCCACAGACCTCCTATATATATGAGCTAGGCATCCAGCTCCTCCCAGTGGGAAGGAGGAGCCGCAGGGTGGAAGGCTACAAGAAACCCAGAAACCAAGATGGCCGCCAGCACATGTCAAACGAAGGAGAACAGCAAGAAGGTAAGACCATGACAGTACCTCCCCCTCAAGGGCCCCTCCTCCGCGGAGCAAAAAACGGTTTCTGAGGGAAGCGTGCGTGGAAGGCTCGGAGCAAGGCAGGAGCATGGACATCTGCGGAGGGAACCCAGGAACGCTCCTCTGGACCATAACCACGCCAATGGACCAAAAACTGCACCCGACCGCGGACCAGGCGTGAGTCCAGGATATTGCTCACCTCATACTCCTCATGATTGCCCACTCGGACCGGACGAGGCCGAGGAACCGAGGAAGTGAAACGATTACACACCAGTGGCTTCAACAGGGAGACATGAAACACGTTAGAGATCCGCATGCCAGGAGGAAGCGCAAGGGCATAGGCTACCGGGTTTACCCTGCGAAGCACTCGGAAGGGACCAACAAAGCGAGGCGCCAGCTTGGGAGTGGGCACTCGAAGGTTGAGGTTGCGGGTGGACAACCATACACGGTCTCCGACCTGGTAGGAAGGAGCAGGCGCTCATCTGCGATCAGCCTGGAGTCTCTGGCGCTGCGCAGAGACCTCAAGGGACTTCTGGATCTGTACCCAAGAAGCACGTAGGACGGAAAGGTGATCCTCCACAGCTGGAATATCCTGGGGAGAGAATACCTCCGGTAACACGACAGGTTGGAACCCATAATTGGCCATGAAGGGAGACGTCCCAGAGGAAGAGTTCACCGCCGTGTTCCTGGCAAACTCAGCCCAAGGCAGAAGGTCAACCCAATTGTCTTGGTGATCGGAGACATAGCAACGAAGGAATTGCTCCAAGGCCTGATTGGATCGTTCTGCGGCCCAATTGGACTGAGGGTGGTAGGCCGAGGAGAAGGAGAGATGAATCCCCAACTGGGAGCAAAAGGCGCGCCAGAACCTGGACACAAACTGACTCCCCCGATCCGACACAATCTCCTTGGGCAAACCGTGCAACCGGAAGACCTCCCTGGCAAAAATCGTGGCCAACTCTTGTGCAGAGGGTAACTTCTTGAGAGGAACACAGTGGCACATTTTGGAAAACCGATCCACAATCATGAGAATGACCGTATGGCCTCGGGATGCAGGGAGGTCCACAATGAAATCCATCCCCAGGTGTGACCATGGGCGCTCCCCGGTGGCTATGGGTTGCAGAAGGCCCAACGGAAGGTGCCGAGGGGACTTACTCTGGGCACAAACGGAGCATGCCGCTACATATGCGGCGATGTCGGAACGTAGGGAAGGCCACCAGAACAGACGTGAAACAGCCCAGGACAGCTGATTCTTTCCAGGATGCCCCGCGGTCTTGGAGTTATGGTAGGTTCGCAACAACCGAGTGCGCAACTCCTCAGGCACAAAACATCTGCCGTTGGGTCTCCCAGAGGGAGCACCAGATTGAGCCGCCAAAATCTGCTCACCCAGGGGAGAGGTCAGGCTGGTGCGAATGGCGGCCAGGATCTGATTCGGAGGTATGACCGAAGTCGGAATCGACTCCTCCCTGGACAGCTCGGAGTACTGCCGTGATAGGGCATCCGCCCTGATGTTCTTGGAACCGGGTAGGTAGGAGACCACGTAATTAAAACGTGACAAGAACAGAGCCCATCTGGCCTGACGTGGTGTCAATCTCTTGGCCTCAGAAAGGTAGGTCAGATTCTTATGGTCCGTCAGGATGAGAACCGGAACCACCGAACCCTCGAGCAAGTGCCTCCATTCTTTAAGGGCCTGCACGATGGCCAATAACTCCCTGTCACCAATCTGATAGTTGCACTCCGCGGAAGACAGTTTCCGGGAGTAAAACCCACAAGGAAGCAGAGGACCCTCTGGTGTTCTACGCTGAGACAGAAGGGCGCATACTCCCGTCTCAGGCGCGTCCACCTCGAGGACAAAGGGCAACCCAGGGTTGGGATGCGACAGAATCGGAGCCGACACAAAAGCGGACTTTAGGGCCTCAAAAGCTCGGATGGCCTCGAGCGGCCAGACCTGGGAATTACTGCCCTTCCTGGTCAGATCCGTGAGAGGCTTGGCCAGCATGGAAAAGTCCCTGATGAACTTCCGATAATAATTGGCGAAGCCCAAAAAGCGCTGCAGGGAACGAAGACCACTGGGCTGGGGCCACTGTAAGACAGCCGAAACCTTCTCAGGATCCATGGAGAACCCCTCAGCGGAAATGATGTAACCTAAGAAGGTTACCTGGGATCGGTGAAATTCGCATTTCTCAAGCTTACCGAACAGCTTGTTCTCTCGTAACCGTTGCAACACTCGTCTGACATCCAGAATGTGGGCCTCCATGGATTCAGAATATACCAAGATGTCATCCAAATAGACCACCACACACTGCTGCAACAGGTCACGGAAAACATCGTTGATGAATTCCTGAAAGACTGCGGGCGCATTGCACAACCCAAAGGGCATAACCAAGGATTCATAATGACCGGTCCTGGTGTTAAACGCGGTCTTCCACTCATCGCCCGCCTTGATCCTTACCAGGTTATATGCCGCCCTCAGGTCGAGTTTGGTAAAGACCGTGGCCCCTTTAAGGTGATCGAACAGCTCGGAAATCAAGGGTATCGGGTAAGCGTTCTTGATCGTGATGCGATTGAGACCCCTGTAATCGATGCAAGGCCTCAACTCACCGCCCTTCTTTTTCACAAAGAAAAATCCAGCCCCTGCCGGGGACGAGGATTTGCGAATGTGTCCGCGTGAAAGCGCCTCCCTCACGTACTCCTCCATGGCCTCATTCTCCACTACCGACAGTGGATAGACTTTGCCACGAGGAGGAACGGCACCAGGTTGTAACTCTATGGCACAATCGTATGGGCGGTGCGGAGGTAGGGCAACCGCGCGCACCTTATCGAATACATCCCGGTACTCCTCGTATTCAGGAGGCAACAGAGAGTCCGAGGAAGTACACAGCAACTTGACAGACCCATGGATGCAACTAGCCCCACACTGCGGTGACCACGAGAGGATCTCGGCCGATCTCCAATCGAAAGCTTCGCAGCAGAGGCAGCACGAGCCGGCACATCGAATACCTTCCGAAGAGAAGCAACAAAACCGGAAAACTCGGCAACCACCGGATTGTTGTTCTCCCATAAAGGGCTGGCCCAGGCCAAGGCCTTGTCCGAGAGCAGCGAGATCAAGAAGCCCACCTTTGATCTCTCAGTAGGAAAGGCATGTGGCAGCAACTCGAAATAAATGCCCACCTGGTTAAGGAAACCTCGGCACTGAGTTGGCTCTCCCCCAAAGCGCTGTGGAAGAGGGGCAGAACCGGTCATACCCCGAAACACCGCAGGCGCAACAACAGATGTCGGGGTAGACTCTGGCGCAACAACCGGAGCGGCAGTAGGAGCGACAACCGACCCATCGGCAACGGGAGCGAAATGAGCCGTGCGTTCAAGCAGGGTTTGCAACGCCACAGCGAACCGACCCAACAGGTGATCCTGCTGATCAAGTCTGGCAACCAGCATGGGTAGCGAGGATGGCCCTGTACCGTCAGAACTCATGGCTTGGTCCTAATGTCACGGAACCATGAACCAGACGTACAACAAGAGATAAGTGAAAATAAGAAGGCTTTATTGAAAATAAAGCTGTAAAGCAAAAGTCCAAACGAATGGTGAAACCGAAGCAGAGTCTTTGAGAGGCCAGAGATCAGGAACCAGAAGGGTAGTCAGACGAAGCCAGGATCAGGAACCAGCAGGGTAGTCAGACGAAGCCAGGATCAGGAACCAGCAGGGTAGTCAGACGAAGCCAGGATCAGGAACCAGAAGCAGCAGCAGTCTTAGAAGCATGTGAACACAGGAGGACCAAGCAAGGAACTGAAGCCACAGACCTCCTATATATATGAGCTAGGCATCCAGCTCCTCCCAGTGGGAAGGAGGAGCCGCAGGGTGGAAGGCTACAAGAAACCCAGAAACCAAGATGGCCGCCAGCACATGTCAAACGAAGGAGAACAGCAAGAAGGTAAGACCATGACAGGGGAGGAGGAGGAGCAAGAAGAGCAGGCTTTAAACTTTTCTGGAATCCTTGGTGATGTCCGTGGATGGGGGGAGGAGACCGAGGACAACATTCTCCAGGGTGATGAGCAGGAGCCAGGCTGCTCCACTGCTTCCAATTTAGTGCAAATGGGGGTCTTCATGCTCCAGTGTTTGAAGAGGGACCCCCGTATAAAAATAATAAAGGGAAAAGACCAGAACTGGGTGGCATCATACTTAGACCCCCAGTACAAACACAACATGGCTGTGGCGAAAGCCACTTCGCCACAGTGTTTTGGAGGGGCCTGTTTGCCCGCCTCCTGCCCCAGGATTATGGCCCATACTAACTTTGAAGGAGGAGACAGACCGGCCGCACAGCTTAAATCTGTGGAACTGTTTTGGGCAGGAAAGCCATGCTTGGGCCGCCCAAATGTGACTTCCATGGAATTCAGGAACCCCTGCTCGGATCTGGGTAATTTTTGGATATGTTGTTCACCCAGATCAGAGCTATTCATGGATGTATACATTATGGGGATATGTGGGGTTTTGGGGTGTTTTCTGTGTGAAAAATGTGGGTTTTCTGTCTGTGAGTAACTAAGTTAGCCTATTACGATTGGTAATTGTACACTGCTCAAAAAAATAAAGGGAACACAAAATGAACACATCCTAGATCTGAATTAATTAAATATTCTTCTGAAATACTTTGTTCTTTACATAGTTGAATGTGCTGACAACAAAATCACACAAAAATAAAAAAATGGAAATCAAATTTTTCAACCCATGGAGGTCTGGATTTGGAGTCACACTCAAAATTAAAGTGGAAAAACACACTACAGGCTGATCCAACTTTGATGTAATGTCCTTAAAACAAGTCAAAATGAGGCTCAGTAGTGTGTGTGCCCTCCACGTGCCTGTATGACCTCCCTACAACACCTGTGCATGCTCCTGATGAGGTGGCGGACGGTCTCCTGAGGGATCTCCTCCCAGACCTGCACTAAAGCATCTGCCAACTCCTGGACAGTCTGTGGTGCAACGTGACGTTGGTGGATAGAGCGAGACATGATGTCCCAGATGTGCTCAATTGGATTCAGGTCTGGGGAACGGGCGGGCCAGTCCATACTGCTGACACACTCCAGCCACATGAGGTCTAGCATTGTCTTGCATTAGGAGGAACCCAGGGCCAACCGCACCAGCATATGGTCTCACAAGGGGTCTGAGGATCTCATCTCGGTACCTAATGGCAGTCAGGCTACCTCTGGCGAGCACATGGAGGGCTGTGCAGCCCTCCAAAGAAATGCCACCCCACACCATTACTGACCCAATGCCAAACCGGTCATGCTGGAGGATGTTGCAGGCAGCAGAACGTTCTCCACTGCGTCTCAAGACTCTGTCACGTCTGTCACATGTGCTCAGTGTGAACCTGCTTTCATCTGTGAAGAGCACAGGGCGTCAGTGGCGAATTTGCCAATCTTGGTGTTCTCTGGCAAATGCCAAACGTCCTGCACGGTGTTGGGCTGTAAGCACAATCCCCACCTGTGGACTTCGGGCCCTCATATCACCCTCATGGAGTCTGTTTCTGACCGTTTGAGCAGACACATGCACATTTGTGGCCTGCTGGAGGTCATTTTGCAGGGCTCTGGCAGTGCTCCTCCTGTTCCTCCTTGCACAAAGGCGGAGGTAGCGGTCCTGCTGCTGGGTTGTTGCCCTCCTACGGCCTCCTCCACGTCTCCTGATGTACTGGCCTGTCTCCTGGTAGCGCCTCCATGCTCTGGACACTACGCTGACAGACACAGCAAACCTTCTTGCCACAGCTCGCATTGATGTGCCATCCTGGATAAGCTGCACTACCTGAGCCACTTGTGTGGGTTGTAGACTCTGTCTAATGCTACCACTAGAGTGAAAGCACCGCCAGCATTCAAAAGTGACCAAAACATCAGCAAGGAAGCATAGGAACTGAGAAGTGGTCTGTGGTTACCACCTGCAGAACCACTCCTTTATTGGGGGTGTCTTGCTAATTGCCTATAATTTCCACCTGTTGTCTATCCCATTTGCACAATAGCATGTGAAATTGATTGTCACTCAGTGTTGCTTCCTAAGTGGACAGTTTGATTTCACAGAAGTGTGATTGACTTGGAGTTACATTGTGTTGTTTAAGTGTTCCCTTAATTTTTTTGAGCAGTGTATATGTGTGATACACAGAGGGGTGCGATATACTTATACTTTTATAATGAGTCAAAAACACATAGATCTATATAGTGATTACCTGGAAGTCAGGGGCCTAGGGGCTAGGGGCTTACTAGGGCCATTTTTATATAGGGTAAGGTTCCGGACAAGGTCGCTCTTATCAGGGCGGGTGGTCTGTGGTTAGGCTACCAGGGCCAGAATAGCACCCTCCTATATGGCAATATCAGCGACAGTTCTTTGCCCACCCTGTCCTTCAATACCACATCATCATCTAGCCCAGGGATAGATGTTTTTTTGCTTTCCCTCCGGGATTCATGGATGTGCACTGGAACCCCCCGGATTGTGGTAGGACATATGGTTTCTGATTTGGTGCCGCCAAGCACCTAATTTAGTGCCGCCGAGCACTTGTTATTAATAATGTGTAGAGTGAATCTAAATCGAACCTCCTCATTCCTATGCTTCTGATATGACCATAGTGTACAAATATCAGCATTTCATTTGATAAAACATGGCGATACAGCGATGCTATCAATCATTTGCTGTGCACTATAAAGAGGCAATTAGTATACAGTTTGATCAAAGAGCATAGGCCCACTTACCGCGACAAGGTTGCATCTTGTTTAAGTGGGAACCTACTCTAACCAATGGCGCGGCTCCGTGCGGCGACCACCGCGCCTCCACACCGCTCCAGCAGGCAATGGGACCCAGCAGCCGCACAGCGGCCCTACTGTACAGTGAGGCCACCTGGGCCCCGGGTCCCATCACTCCACCGGCACGGCACAGAAGCAGCGACGGCCGCCGTCCAGCGCCGCATGTGAACTGGAGGGACGCGCTGGGCGGCTGCAGTTTGTGAAGGTAGACCGAGCCTCGAGGTGCTAATGACGCCCCCATAGCACCTAGAGGCTCATTAGCATATCAATAAAAGTTCTTTTTTTAGCGAAACGGCTGCCCCAAAAGCAATTATATTAGGATGGTTTGGCAGAGCAGACACTAGCGGATCGCTTGTGTCTGACAGCTAATTATGTGAAACGAAGTGGTAGAAACCCTTTAATAATTTAATTTATTTTCAGTTTGAGGGATATCTTTTCCATTCACACGTCCGCAAAATGGGTCTGCATCCGTTCTGCAATTTTGCGGAACGGGTGCAGACCCATTCATGTTCAATGGGGCCGGAATGTGCTGTCCACATCCGCATTTGCGGATCCGCATTTCCTCATCTGTGCTTCTGTTTCCGCCAAAAAATAGAACATGTCCTATTCTTCTCCGCAATTGTAGACAAGATTAGGCATCTCCTATTATAGTGCAGGCGATGTGCTGTCCACAAATTGCGGAATGCACATTGCCGGTGTCCGTGTTTTGCGGATCCGCAAAACACTTACGGACGTGTGAATGGACCCTCATAGTAAAATTATTAAAGGTTACGTTTTATCTTTATGTATATTCTAATGGATTGCCTTCCTTGTACAATGTTATAATATACTTTCTATGTTAGAAAGTATATTATAGTGCATTTGTATTGTGCGGCAGTTGTGTGCGGTTCTGCAGCGATACTGCAGGTATATAGAGGGACAAGCGTTATTGGAACAAATAATTTCTACTGGTGTGATATACCAGTCGCCCCCCCCAAAAAACTGATTGAAGCTAGGTGTTATAATCCAATATACTTTCTTTATAGTGCATTTGGGTACTGTATAGTGCATTTGCGCATGCGCGTACGTGAAAATTATATTGCCGATATTTCGCATTGAAAAAAATAATAAATGGAGATCGCAAATTCGAATAATACATCGGTATGTCACTGTCCATGTTGTGGGACTATTTGTGCACTTCTAGTAATTATTTCTTGGCTGCAAATATGAGCTGAAGGTTTTTCAGGTTCGCCTGCTATTAAAATGAATGGGACCAGCCGCGTACTTGCGGTTCGCGAACATTTGATCGCGTTCGCACGATCGCGTTCACGAACCGTCCCGGCAGATGTTCGTCCATCACTAGTTGTGAGTACCAACCTACAGCGCATGCAAGAAGAGGGTGGTTTGAAGATGTGTTGGTCACTTCGGATATGAGATCATTTTTGCAGCCAACCCATCGACAGCCGACCTCCGGGAACGCCTAGACCGACAGGTGTCTGACTACATCGGGTTAACAGTGCTCTGAGAAGCGAGGAACCCCTGGACTACTGGGTGTGCAGGCTTGATCTGTGGCCAGAGCTGGCACAATTTTCCATGGAACTCTTGGCTTGCCCTTCGTTGAGTGTCCTGTCCGAAAGGACGTTCAGTGCAGCAGAGGGGATCATGACCGAAAAGCGTACTCGCCTAGCTCAAGACAGTGTGGACTACCTCACAGTTTTAAAAATGAATGAGGCAAGGATCTCGGAGGAATTCAACACTTGTGATGACCACTAGTGATGAGCAGGAGGTGCCATATTCGATTTCGCAATATATTCGTCTTATATTCGTCGAAATCGAATATTCGTCATTATTCTATTTATCTCAAATAATATGCGATTTAACTGTTCGCGAATTGCGATTTAAACTGTATAAGTCAACTTTCATATTGGTTGGCTAATATGTGTATTTTACGAATATTCGCTGTATTGCTATAACTTCGTTTTTTAGAATATTACGAATATTCTAAAATACGAAGTTATAGCAATATATAGAATATTCGTAAAATACACATAATTTAGCTAATATAGTGCTATAATCTTTTTTTCTATAGTCTAATTTTTTTGTCTCTTTTGAACTTCATTTTTGGAAAAAATTGACACTATAAAAAAAAAATACTACAGCACTATATTAGCTAAATTGCAGTCTATATGTGTATATTACGAATATTCGCTATATTGCTATAACTTAGATTTTTAGAATATTACGAATATTCGAAAAAACGAAGTTATAGCAATATAGCGAATATTCGTAATATACACATATAGACTGCAATTTAACTAATATAGTGCTGTATTTTTTTTTTTTAATAGTGTCAATTTTTTCCAAAAATGAAGTTCAGAAGAGACAAAAAAATTAGACTATAAAAAAAAGATTATAGCACTATATTAGCTAAATTGCAGTCTATATGTGTATTTTATGAATATTTGCTATATTGCAATAACTTCGTTTTTTCAAATATTCGTAATATTCTAAAAATCGAAGTTATAGCAATATAGCGAATATTCGTAATATACACATATAGACTGCAATTTAGCTAATATAGTGCTGTACATAAAGAGGAAAATTATAAATCAGTAATGAGAAACGTTACTGATTTATAATTTCCCTCTTTATGTAGGATAGTTTATGTTATGCGACAAATAGGCAATTACATATGCGAGTGAATTGAGTCGCATAAGGGCTGTATGCTAATTGGGTTGGCTTGGTCGAATAGACGAAGATAGAGAATATAGCGCTATATTCGCTATATTCGACAATTCTACCAAGCCAACCGTAAGTAACTGTTGGCGTGGTAGAATTGTTGAATGTCGAATATAGCGAATATAGTGCTATATTCTCTATCTTCGTCTAGTCGACCAAGCCAACCCAATAGCATACAGCCCTTTTGCGACGCGATTCACTCGCATATTTAATTGCCGATTTATGGCATAACATAAACTATCTTACATGAAGAGGAAAATTATAAATTACAGATGCTCTTGTCAGTACATTGCGGCCTCCCCTCTCCGCCATGCTGCTCTGCTGTGTATTGGTGCTTATTCTGACACTAGGGCTGGGTTCACATCCTATTTTTACCATTCATTTAATGCATACCAAAAATATATGCGTTAACAGATGCCTCAGACTGATGCTGTACAGTGGCGCCAGTTCACCATACAGTTCCATGGTAGAATTTTTTTTTACGTTAATGCATTTTTTTAACCACTTCCCATCTGGGCCCTTTGCCCCCTTCCTGACCAGGCCAAATTTTGCAAAACTGACATATCTCACTTTATGTGGTAATAACTTTGGAACACCTTTATTTATCCAAGTCATTCAGAGATTGTTTTCTCGTGACACATTGTACTTCATGATAGTCATAAATTTGAGTCAAAATATTTCACCTTTATTTATGAAAAAATCCCAAATTTACCCAAAAATTTGAAAAATTCGCAATTTTCTAAATTTCAATTTCTCTGCTTTCAAAACAGAAAGTGATACCTCATAAAATAGTTATTATTTAACATTTCCCATATGTCTACTTTATGTTGGCATCATTTTGGAAATGTCATTTTATTTTTTTAGGACATTAGAAGGCTTAGAAGTTTAGAAGCAATTCTTCAAATTTGTAAGAAAATTGCCAAAACCCACTTTATAAGGACCAGTTCAGGTCTGAAGTCACTTTGTGGGGCCTACATAGTGGATACCCCCATAAATGACCCCATTGTAGAAACTACACCCCTCAAGGTATTCAAAACCGATTTTACAAACTTTGTTAACCCTTTAGGCGTTCCACAAGAATTAAAGGAAAATGGAGATCAAATTTTTAAATTTCACTTTTTTGGCAGATTTTCCATTTTAATCAATTTTTTTCTTTAACACATCGATGGTTAACAGCCAAACAAAACTCAATATTTATTACCCAGATTCTGCGGTTTACAGAAACACCCCACATGTGGTCGTAAACTGCTGTATGGGCACACGGCAGGGCGCAGAAGGAAAGGAACTCCACATGGTTTTTAGATGCCATGTCCCATTTGAAGCCCCCTGATGCACCCTAACAGTAGAAACTCCCAAGAAGTGACCCCATTTTGGAAACTAGGGGATAAGGTGCCAGTTTTATTAGTACTATTTTTGGGTACATATGATTTTTTGATCATTCATTATAACACTTTATTGGGCAAGGTGACCAAAAAAATTGGTTGTTTTAGCACAGTTTCTATTTATTTATTTTTACAGCGTTCACCTGAGGGGTTCAGTCAAGTGACATTTTTATAGAGCAGATTGTTACGGACGTGGCGATACCTAATATGTATACTTTTTCTCATTTATTAAAGTTTTACACAATAATAGCATTTTTGAAACAAAAAAATTATGTTTTAATGTGTCCATGTTCTGAGAGCTATAGTTTTTTTATTTTTTGAGAGATTTTCTTATGTAGGGGCTCATTTTTTGCGGGATGATGTGACGGTTTTATTGGTACTATTTTGTGGGACATACGCGTTTTTGATCACTTGGTGTTGCACCTTTTGTGATGCAAGGTGACAAAAATTGCTTGTTTTGACACAGTTTTTTTTATTTATTTTTTACGGTGTTCACCCGAGGGGTTAGGTCATGTGATATTTTTATAGAGCTGGTTTTTACGGACGCGGCAATACCTAATATGTATACTTTTTTTTATTTGTTTTACTTTAACACAATAATAGCATTTTTGAAACCAAAAAAATGATGTTTTAGTGTCTCCATGTTCTAAGAGCTATAGTTTTTTTATTTTTTGAGAGATTTTCTTATGTAGGGGCTCATTTTTTGCGGGATGAGGTGACGGTTTTATTGGTACCATTTTGTGGGACATACGCATTTTTGATCACTTGGTGTTGCACCTTTTGTGATGCAAGGTGACAAAAATTGCTTGTTTTGACACAGTTTTTTTAATTTATTTTTTACGGTGTTCACCCGAGGGGTTAGGTCATGTGATATTTTTATAGAGCTGGTTTTTACGGACGCGGCAATACTAAATATGTCTATTTTATTTTATTTTTTCTATTTTTTTTTTTTTTTTTATTCCTTACTTGGGATTTTTATTTTTTTTACATGTGAACCTTTTTTTTATTTTATTTTTTCAACACTTTATTTTATTTTTATTTTATTTTACACTTTTCGTCCCCCATAAGGTCATACAAGACCTCTGGGGGACATTTACTTCACTTTTTTTTTTTTTTTTCACTGTTGATTTCTCCTGTAACTGGGGCTGACATAGTAGCCCCAGTTACAGTGGAAATGCACCCCTATAGAGGCTGTACAGCAGCAATCCTGCGCTGTACAGCCTCAGTGCAGGGCTGATCGAGGTCTCTGAGAGACCTCACACAGCCCCTGCACTCTCCGGTCCCGGCGGTCACATGACCGCCGGGCCGGAACAGGAAGCGCACAGCGCTTCCTGCTCTGCAGACACAGCGCTCGGTGAGCGCTGTGTCTGCAGCGATCGTGAAGGCAGGGACACCTGGGCACTGTCCCTGCCTTGTCTTAGGGTTGCCCTGCTGTCACTGACAGCGGGCAACCCGATCAGCAGCTGCACGATTAGCGTGCAGCTGCTATTTCTGACAGGACGTTCTAAAACGTGCTGTCAGAAATAGACGTCCACCCATAGGACGTTTATATCCTATGGGCGGACGTGAGGCGGTTAAAGGACTCTGCAGGATACAAAAATGTGGAGTGCTGCACATTTGTATACATCAAACCATAAAAATGGCCTCTGATTAAAATACATATTTTTTGTGGGAATTTTTTCCAATGATCCCCCTCTGGTATGTCACTGTCCATGTTGTGGGACTATTTGTGCACTCATAGTTTGTATTTGGTGGCTGCAAATATGACCTGAAGGTTTTTCAAGTTCGCCTGCTATTAAAGTCAATGGGCGTAATGCGAACGCACGGTTCGAGAACATTTGATCGCGAACGCGCTTTCGTGAATCGTCCTGGCTGATGTTCGTCCTTCACTACTTACAACTATTGGGTGTCCAAGCTGGACACATGGCACAAACTGGCGCTCTACGCTTTGGAGGTGCTGGCCTGCCCCGCCGCCAGCATTTTGTCAAAGCGTGTATTTAGTGCTCCTGGGGGTATAATAACTGCTAAGCGCATCCGCCTGTCAACTGAAAATGCTGACAGGTTGACACTTATAAAAATGAACAAGGCCTGGATTGCCCCTGACTTCTCTACTCAACCAGAGGAAAGTGGCTGAACATAAAGGCACTTTGAATGTGTTTTTTATAATGTACTGAATACACTGTATTCCCATGCACCCAGTGGCGTAGCTAGAAATGACTGGGCCCTACAGCAAATTTTTGAATGGGGCCCCTCTCCCCCAGTAATTTTTTTGCAACCCCTTCCTTTCATGTCGCCTCCATTCCTGTGGCTAGTAAAGATCGTTCTCTCAGACCAGTGACGGCAGCTGTTCCATCCATTTTCTACACTGTCCATACTGTCACTGTATATCATTTCATTGTGTAATACTGTTGAGGGGGCCCTGACAAAAGATTTTAGTCCTCCACCACCTGGATGGGCCCCTTCTGGGTCAGGGCCCCAAAGCAGCCGCATCCCCTGCTTCCCCTATAGCTACGCCCCTGCATGCACCCCTTCCACCACTAAAAAGGGTATATGGCTCAATCTCCCGTTTCTCATCCTCCTCCTCCTCCAACATATCAACATGCTTATTAGGCTGCCCTCAAGCCTAATGTTTTAGAGGGTCAACTCAGCAGCAGGCCCTCACCAATAATGTTTTAGAGGGTCACCAGCAGGCCCTCACCCATAATGTTATTGAGGGTCACCAGCAGGCCCTTACCATAATGTTTTAGAGGGTCATCAGCATGCCCTCTCCCATAATGTTTTAGAGGGACACCAGCAGGCCCTTGTTCTTAAAGGGTTTCTGTCACCCCAATTTTCGCTATTAAACAGGCTGACATTATAGATGAGAAAATGTCACCTGAATTTAACTCTGCATTTCTTTTATTTAAGTATGCCCCCATTTTTGTGGAATTTAAACTTTTATTATATGCAAATGAGCTTTTTAGGAGCAGGGGAACGTTGCACCTGCTCCTAGAGGCTCCGTTCGCCCACCTCATTTCCATGCCCTTCTGTCTTGATTGAATGTTTACGTTCTGTTTTTTGCGTTCCGTATGTGGACCGTATACGGAACCATTCATTTCAATGGATCAGCCAAAAAAACTGAAGGTTCTCCTTATGCCTTCCATTTCCGTATTTCGGTTCTGTTCAAAGATAGAATATGTCCTATTATTGTCCACATAACGGACAAGCATAGTACTGTTCTATCAGGGGCCAGGTGTTCCGTTACGCAAAAAAATGGAATGCACACGAACATCATCCGTATTTTTTGCGGATCCATTTTTTGTCGACCGCAAAATACTGAAAAAGCCATACGGTCGTGTGCAAGAGGCCTTAGGGTGATGATCAGTCTGTGTGAAAGGTGCTTAAAGCACTCTCCCTCCCTCTGTCCCCAAATTCTCCCAAATCAAATCATGTGATTCTATAGCATCTAATTTTTTGGAAAAAAAATGAAGTTCCAATGTTGATTCTATAAAATCAGTTCACTCATCTCTACTTATTAATTTTCCTCACTGAAATAAAAAATAAGCGTTCCACTGAGCTGAGAGTCCATATGAGACACAAGGAGATTCCCATAGGCTGCAATGGTAATTTGTGACAGTCCAAGAGATCAATGATCAGATGTCCCCTAGGGGAACGAAAAAAAAAGGGTAAAAAATAAAGTTTTTTAAAATTATATATATATAAAAAAAAATCATCCCCTTTCCCCATATTAAAAATAAATAAACAATGAAAGACATAAAGATCATAATTATCACTGCATCCCAAAATTCCTGAAATATTAAAATATAAATGGATTTATCCTGTACAATGAATGCTGTAATGGAAAAAAATAGCAAAATGGTTGATTTGCTGTGTTTTCGTCACTTCACTTCCACCAAAAAATTTAAGGAAGGTATTAATAAAAACTATAGACCACCCTGCAAAAATGAGCCCTAACACAGCTCTGTAGACATAAATATAAAAAAATATGGAGTCAGAATGCAATGATGTAAAAAAATATTGAAATTTTTTCAAAATTTCAATTTTTTTAATAAATGAAAACACAAGAAAAACTACAGTCAGATCTATAAATATTGGGACATCGACCCAATTGTAACATTTTTGGCTCTATACACCACCACAATGGAATTGAAATAAAACGAACAAGATGTGCTATAAATGCAGACTGTCAGCTTTAATTTGAGGGTATTTACATCCAAATCAGATGAATGGTGTAGGAATTACAACAGTTTGCATTTGTGCCTCCCACTTGTTAACCACTTGCCATCTGGGCCATTTGCCCCCTTCCTGACCACTATTAACCTACAAAAAGGCAGCTCTGTCAACTTAGACAGCTATAATGACCACTTGTACCACATCCAGAGTAAACTAAAAGCCAAACAAGTGGAATGTTTATATCAAAAGGTATCATTTATTATAAAATATAAATAATGGAGAGCAACAGGATGTAATACAGTACACGGAGAAGCACAGGGTAAGTAGATTCAAAGGAACCACCGTAGGACTGCGCAAGATAAGGCACAGTTCTTGCGCAATGTAAAGCACAAAATAGGTACGACCAATAAAGCAAAAGCTAAGACTCTGGGAAACCAGATGAATATCACATGTATGGTCTCCCCAATAAGGGTATGGTACACAAGTACCACAGACCAAATATAGTAACCCCAGAGTCGTAGCTAGCATACGCGGTATGATGTAGATATCACAATCAGCCAAAAACAGTAATATGATAAATACAAAATCACTAGGCTGAAATTAAACCATAACTAACGTGCGCCTAAGTGCAAGGGACCCAGCGTGGATACATGCAGGGGTACCCCGCACGTAGCATGGAACCGCGCTAATTACAGGACGTACCTGAAGACATGGTGGCAAGATGAATGACCGGCCCTGGGCGCGAGACCTCGACGCGCGTTTCACCTGACATATCTCACTTTATGTGGTAATAACTTTGGAACGCTTTTACTTATCCAAGTCATTCAGAGATTGTTTTCTCGTGACACATTGTACTTCATGATAGTCATAAATTTGAGTCAAAATATTTCACCTTTATTTATGAAAAAATCTGTAATGTGTCCATGTTCTGAGAGCTATAGTTTTTTTATTCTTTGAGAGATTTTCTTATGTAGGGGCTCATTTTTTGCGGGATGAGGTGACGGTTTTATTGGTACCATTTTGTGGGACATCCGCATTTTTGATCACTTGGTGTTGCACTTTTTGTGATGTAAGGTGACAAAAATTGCTTGTTTTGACACTTTATTATTTTTTTTATGGTGTTCACCCGAGGGGTTAGGTCATGTGATATTTTTATAGAGCTGTTTTTTACGGATGCGGCCATACCTAATATGTATACTTTTTTTTATTTGTTTCACTTTAACACAATAATAGCATTTTTGAAACCAAAAAAATGATGTTTTAGTGTCTCCATGTTCTAAGAGCTATAGTTTTTTTTATTTTTTGAGAGATTTTCTTATGTAGGGGCTCATTTTTTGCGGGATGAGGTGACGGTTTTATTGGTACCATTTCGTGGGACATACGCATTTTTGATCACTTGGTGTTGCACTTTTTGTGATGTAAGGTGACAAAAATTGCTTGTTTTGACACTTTTTTTTTTTTTTTTACGGTGTTCACCCGAGGGGTTAGGTCATGTGATATTTTTATAGAGCTGGTTTTTACAGACGTGGCAATATCAAATATGTCTATTTTATTTTATTTTTTCTATTTAAAAAAATAATAATTTATTCCTTACTTTGGGAATTTTTTTTTTTACATGTGAAACCTTTTTTTAATTTATTTTTTCAACCCTTTATTTTTTATTTTTTATTTTACACTTTTCGTCCCCCATAAGGTCATACAAGACCTCTGGGGGACAATTACTTCACTTTTTCTTTTTTTTTTTTTTTCACTGTTGATTTCTCCTGTAACTGGGGCTGACATAGTAGCCCCAGTTACAGGAGAAATACACCCCCCAGAGAGGCTGTAAAGCATAATACTGCGCTGTACAGCCTCAGTGCAGAGCTGATCGAGGTTTCTGAAAGACCTCACACAGCTCATGCACTCTCCGGTCACGGTGGTCACATGATTGCCGGGCTGGAACAGGAAGCGCATAGCACTTCCTGCTCTGCAAACACAGCGCTCGGTAAGCGCTGTGTATGCAGCGATCCAGAAGGCAGTGACACCTGGGCACTGTCCCTGCCTTCTCTCTGGGTTGCCCTGCTGTCACTGACAGCGGGCAACCCGATCAGCAGCTGCACAATTAGCGTGCAGCTGCAGTTTTAAATAGACGTTCTGGAACGTCCATTCAGAAATAGAGATCCACCTCCCGGATGTTTATATCCTATGGGCGGACGGGAGGTGGTTAAGGAACCAAAAGTAATGGGACAGAATAATAATCATAAATCAAATTTTCACTTTTTAATACTTGGTTGCAAGTACCACAGACCAAATATAGTAACCCCAGAGTCGTAGCTAGCATACGCGGTATGATGTAGATATCACAATCAGCCAAAAACAGTAATATGATAAATACAAAATCACTAGGCTGAAATTAAACCATAACTAACGTGCGCCTAAGTGCAAGGGACCCAGCGTGGATACATGCAGGGGTACCCCGCACGTAGCATGGAACCGCGCTAATTACAGGACGTACCTGAAGACATGGTGGCAAGATGAATGACCGGCCCTGGGCGCGAGACCTCGACGCGCGTTTCACCTGACATATCTCACTTTATGTGGTAATAACTTTGGAACGCTTTTACTTATCCAAGTCATTCAGAGATTGTTTTCTCGTGACACATTGTACTTCATGATAGTCATAAATTTGAGTCAAAATATTTCACCTTTATTTATGAAAAAATCTGTAATGTGTCCATGTTCTGAGAGCTATAGTTTTTTTATTCTTTGAGAGATTTTCTTATGTAGGGGCTCATTTTTTGCGGGATGAGGTGACGGTTTTATTGGTACCATTTTGTGGGACATCCGCATTTTTGATCACTTGGTGTTGCACTTTTTGTGATGTAAGGTGACAAAAATTGCTTGTTTTGACACTTTATTATTTTTTTTATGGTGTTCACCCGAGGGGTTAGGTCATGTGATATTTTTATAGAGCTGTTTTTTACGGATGCGGCCATACCTAATATGTATACTTTTTTTTATTTGTTTCACTTTAACACAATAATAGCATTTTTGAAACCAAAAAAATGATGTTTTAGTGTCTCCATGTTCTAAGAGCTATAGTTTTTTTTATTTTTTGAGAGATTTTCTTATGTAGGGGCTCATTTTTTGCGGGATGAGGTGACGGTTTTATTGGTACCATTTCGTGGGACATACGCATTTTTGATCACTTGGTGTTGCACTTTTTGTGATGTAAGGTGACAAAAATTGCTTGTTTTGACACTTTTTTTTTTTTTTTTACGGTGTTCACCCGAGGGGTTAGGTCATGTGATATTTTTATAGAGCTGGTTTTTACAGACGTGGCAATATCAAATATGTCTATTTTATTTTATTTTTTCTATTTAAAAAAATAATAATTTATTCCTTACTTTGGGAATTTTTTTTTTTACATGTGAAACCTTTTTTTAATTTATTTTTTCAACCCTTTATTTTTTATTTTTTATTTTACACTTTTCGTCCCCCATAAGGTCATACAAGACCTCTGGGGGACAATTACTTCACTTTTTCTTTTTTTTTTTTTTTTCACTGTTGATTTCTCCTGTAACTGGGGCTGACATAGTAGCCCCAGTTACAGGAGAAATACACCCCCCAGAGAGGCTGTAAAGCATAATACTGCGCTGTACAGCCTCAGTGCAGAGCTGATCGAGGTTTCTGAAAGACCTCACACAGCTCATGCACTCTCCGGTCACGGTGGTCACATGATTGCCGGGCTGGAACAGGAAGCGCATAGCACTTCCTGCTCTGCAAACACAGCGCTCGGTAAGCGCTGTGTATGCAGCGATCCAGAAGGCAGTGACACCTGGGCACTGTCCCTGCCTTCTCTCTGGGTTGCCCTGCTGTCACTGACAGCGGGCAACCCGATCAGCAGCTGCACAATTAGCGTGCAGCTGCAGTTTTAAATAGACGTTCTGGAACGTCCATTCAGAAATAGAGATCCACCTCCCGGATGTTTATATCCTATGGGCGGACGGGAGGTGGTTAAGGAACCAAAAGTAATGGGACAGAATAATAATCATAAATCAAATTTTCACTTTTTAATACTTGGTTGCAAATCCTTTGCTGTCAATTACAGCCTGAAGTCTGGAACGCATAGACATCACCAGACGCTGGGTTTCATCCCTGGTGATGCTCTGCCAGGCCTTTACTGCAACTGTCTTCAGTTCCTGTTTGTTCTTGGGGCATTTTCCCTTCAGTTTTGTCTTCAGCAAGTGAAATGCATGCTCAATTGGATTAAGGTCAGGTGATTGACTTGGTCATTGCATAACATTCCACTTTTTTCCCTTAAAAACTCTTTGGTTGCTTTTGCAGTATGCTTTGGTCATTGTCCATCTGCATTGTGAAGCACCGTCCAATGAGTTCTGAAGCATTTAGCTGAATATGAGCAGATAATATTGCCCGAAACACTTCAGAATTCATCCTGCTGCTTTTGTCAGCAGTCACATCATCAATAAATACAAGAGAACCTGTTCCATTGGCAGCCATACATCCCCACACCATGACACTACCACCACCATGCTTCACTGATGAGGTGGTATGCTTAGGATCATGAGAAGTTCCTTTCCTTCTCCATACTCTTCTCTTCCTATCACTCTGGTACAAGTTGATCTTGGTCTCATCTGTCCATAGGATGTTGTTCCAGAACTGTGAAGGCTTTTTTAGATGTTGTTTGGCAAACTCTAATCTGGCCTTCCTGTTTTTGAGACACCAATGGTTTACATCTTGTGGTGAACCCTCTGTATTCACTCTGGTGAAGTCTTCTCTTGATTGTTGACTTTGACACACATACACCTACCTCCTGGAGAGTGTTCTTGATCTAGCCTACTGTTGTGAAGGGTGTTTTCTTCACCAAGGAAAGAATTCTTCGGTCATCCACCACAGTTGTTTTCCGTGGTCTTCCAGGTTTTTTGGTGTTGCTGAGCTCACCCGTGCGTTCCTTCTTTTTAAGAATGTTCCAAACAGTTGTTTTGGCCACGCCTAATGTTTTTGCTATCTCTCTGATGGGTTTGTTTTGTTTTTTTCAGCCTAATGATGGCTTGCTTCACTAATAGTGACAGCTCTTTGGATCTCATCTTGAGAGTTGACAGCAACAGATTCCAAATGCAAATAGCACACTTGAAATGAACTCTGGACCTTTTATCTGCTCATTGTAATTGGGATAATGAGGGAATAACACACACCTGGCCATGGGACAGCTGAGAAGCCAATTGTCCCATTATTTTTGGTTCCTTAACAAGTGGGAGGCACATATGCAAACAGTTGTAATTCCTACACTGTTCACCTGATTTGGATGTAAATACCCTCAAATTAAAGCTGACAGTCTGCAGTTAAAGCACATCTTGTTTGTTTCATTTCAAATCCATTGTGGTGGTGTATAGGGCCAAAAATGTTAGAATTGTGTTGATGTCCCAATATTTATGGACCTGACTGTATATTAATGTGATATTGTTGTAATTGTACTGACCCATAGAATGAAGGTAACAGGTCAGTTTTATTGCATAGGGAAATGGCGTAAAATCAAAACACATAAAACTATGGTAGAGTTGGAATTTTTTCCCAGCATCCCACTACAATGCATGCAATAATAAATGGTGCCTTAGAAAGTACAACTTTTTCCACAAAAAAAAATAAACCCTGATACGTCTATGTGAACGGAAAAATAAAAAAGTTATGGCTTTGGGAGGCAGAAAGTAAAAAATTTTAATGCAAAAACGGAAAATTGCAAGGTCCTGAATGGATTAATCTACAGTATATACAAATGGGTAGTTAAAGGGGTATCCCCATTTCAGACAGTGGGGGCATATTACTAGGATATGATCCCATTTTCTGATAGGTGCGGGACCCACACCTACACTGAGAACGGAGCGGGGAAGGTGGTGGCCGGTCGATCCTTGGTTTTCCAGGGTCCAGCCACCGCCAAGCGCTCTCCCACAGAAGTGAAAGGGAGTGCACCATGCTCGGCTATTTTTGGTGGCCCCATAGAAATTAATGGAGGGTGGCTGCACATGAGCAGTGCGTCCTCCACAACTTTCATGGATCCGTTCTCAATGTAGATGTGGGTCCCAGGACTTTTGTCTCCGCTTAAAAATCATCTTCTGAGCGGAAACATAACGGACCCCATTATAATCTATGGGGTCCTAAGGGCTCCGTTTGACTCAGTTTGGCGTCAGTTATGTGCCTTTTCCGTCCTTTCCGTTCTCCTGCTCCTAGACGGAGAAGGAGAACGGAAAGCCAGAAAGGTGATGTGAACGAAGCCTTAGTTTTTAGCTCACCAAGCAAATTGTTCTGCTCTGGTCTAGCTGAAGATGCTTCAGTACCAGAATTAAAAAGGATTTGATGCAAAGATCATGGGAATAAGAAAAATTGAGACGTTATTGTAGATATAATTAAAATATTCTTATTGTTAATCCTCATCCTAATTATTCATAATAATAGCTCCCAAGATGATGCCTGCTGTGATTAGAAGGATCACTTCAATCTACTTGCTGGGATTGTTAAACAGTCTCTATTTTAATTGCAATTAAAGTGATATGACAATAATATAACAGGTGTATTTGAAGGAAAGATCTGTGCTTGATATCACTGTCGGTAAACACTTTAGAGGTTTATTCACTAGCAATGACTTGAAGATATGCATACTACAACAATCAGTCAGTGTTCACATATGTGATTTTTACAGCAGAAAAAAGTCATTCAAATCATAGAGTCTCAGCCTCTCACTAGCCAAACAATGGAGATATTTGGGTTTCACTACCAGTGACATTCATGACAAAGCAGGGCATGTTTTGTTTCAATAATGTTATAAAGCCTGCAACTTACAGGTTATGTGATAAATGCTCCCACCTCTGAGACTCTCGTCTAGTGGGAAAACCCCTGTTTGAACCACACACCCCATTAAAATCAACAGACTGGTGACCATAAATAATAACCAAAAAACAAAACACACATAAATATCAAAATATATCTTTATTATTACAAATTATTTAAAAAATATAAAAGCAGCAATGTTGAAGATACTGATCCACACAGGTGTGTCCCAAGGACACTCCCAGTCAAGAATATGACCAAAAAACTAGAGACAAAAAGGCACTGGTATATCTTGATATCAGTTTACATATTGCACATTATAATCCAAGCCAATTTGTCCCATGAATAGCTAATACATCATACCACTAAATGCATATAATATCCAGCAGATTGGCTTCACTGTTGTAAGCATACATGTAGGGACCATATGTCCTCCATACGCGATCAACAGTAGGAGTAACATTATCATACAGACTGGGAGAGTACCAGGGCACACCAACCCGAACGCACGTTTCACCTGAGCTTCTTCCTGGGGGCGTGTCTAAACATCCCACTCATCCCTCTCTTTATTCTGCCTGAAATTGAACCGAATCCCATTATTATCTAATGCACCTGGAGTAGGTTGGACAATCCGGCTGTGCTGCGCTCCAAATCCAGTTCTCGCGATACTAGCCCAAACAATGTGATCCATACATGGTCACATGATCGGGCCAGATTAGCGCCAGAGCGAAGGCTATCTCTGTCATACAGCGCTAGAGTTGACTGACCATGTGACCAACCACGTGAGCGGACCAACTCGCGGCATCCACATGCTGTACAGCTCCTACCCGGAAGTAACCTGAAGTCGCTGGTACTTCAGAGATTGCGTCACGGGAGCAGATACACCTACGTAAGTTAGATAGATCACTTGATTACATCGCTATAGCAATGAAGGGGGCTTGTCATGGCAAGTGAAACAACCCTTTACATGTATATATATATATATATCCAAGGAGACAACATTTAAAAATTATAATATATAAATCAATAAATAAATGTCACATTATATACAGAAAACCTAACTATAATATGTTTTACCAAACACCAATAATTTATAACTCAAAACATACTGGGATCACAATAATATATAATCAAAAATACAGTGTATAATATAATATAGAATAAAAAAATATAATAAAAATGATAAAATCAGTGATGGCGTGAATAAATAGCCAACCATATCATCATTTCATAAAAAATTACAATAAAATATTTATATAATTTCAGTGATGCATTTCTATTGTTTCTTTCATCAAACCATGTGTATATAAACTATCTGTATGAATTTTTCATGGCTGAATGAGCCAAGATACATTTTAATACAATCATGATTCTTTACACTTAGATCAATAGATGTGCCCTACTAAGTTGGTGGAGATCCGGGTTGGAGTAGCACCGCGGAACTTAAGGGTCAGTTAAAACTCAAATTGCACAAGAGGATGAAACTATGGTGGAACAAAGCCACCATGGAAAAGTACATATCCAAAGGACTTATACCTAAAGGCTTACGGGTCCAAACTTTTCCATCATATGGGAGAAAAGATGTTGATTTCTGTAATAAATGGGAGGAAGCCTGTGGCTCTTGTTCATTTACCCTGATGCATCTTATAATTCAACAGAATACAAAAACCATGTCTCAATTAGAATTGGAGATCACTTCGGTTCAGGAACAACTCTCCTCTAAAATGTCTATGACTGAATTGGAGGTATGTAAGAATGAGTTGGACGAGGTCTTTGTGGTTTGGGAGAAACAGTTAAAAAACACAAAAATGAGAAAATTCCAGAGAGATTTACAGGACTTGGAAGAAAATAGAATTTATCGCTGGAAGAATAAGACATATGAAGAAAGAACAAGATACACGTCAGTTTCTTCAGCGGCATCTGTAAGTGAAGAGAGTAATACTTCTGGACAAGGATCACAAATATATCCCAGGAGGTTCAAGAAACGAAAAATGGGAACAGCACAACAACCTCGGGGAAAAAGGCGTCAGGAAATGCCACAGTAAAGGATTTACAACTATTCGCTAGAAAATTGGTTTTTAAAAAGATTTATAGTCAGTGCACGGATCCCAATTTCACTACACGTATGGAACCGGATGCTTTGTCTACACTTATGTCATTATTAGAGGAACAAGAGGACACGACACGAATAGTGACGAGGGAATTATCTAAGATCACAGATCGAGGAGGCAGAGGAAACTGCACTAAGGGAGAAAAACAAGCAATAAGAGAAATGGAGGTGGAATGATTTGGTAATCAAGTCAGCGGATAAAGGGGGCAATATTGTTTTATGGCCAACCTCCATGTATGAAGAAGAAGCAGAAAGACAGCTAAAAAATGGTTCACAAAGACTCACAGTGCCCACCTGGCAGACCTTTTGTCTCGGGCTTCAATGGGCTGAATGACATCATCTGTAAACATGTAGAACATTTTTTACATCCACTGGTGGAGGTCTTGCCGTCATATTTAAAGGACACATTAGATGTGTTAAGGAAGGCGGAGGGAATATACCTGGAACCAGATATGATGCTAGCGACATGTGATGTTGAATCACTGTACACCTCTTTCAAACATAAGGATGGATTAGAAGCGGTAGAATTATTCCTTAATTTGACCAATTTGGGGTACCACGGAGGAATTTGGACTGTTCATCGAAGAACTAAACAGGAATGACAAAAACATTAAACTCACTTTCAAGGTGGGTAGAAGTGAAATGGATTTCCTTGATGTGGCTTTTCGAGTTGATCTGCGGGGACCCATTGGGACAGATCTATATAGAAAAGAGACGTCTGTTAATGCCTTATTACATGCGGAATCCTTCCACCCTTGCAGATGAGCTCCGCCATAGATTCAAACAGCGCGTATATGGAAAAAGGTGTGTTGAGAAAGCATACTAAAGGGCCCGACAGTGGAAAAGAAGTGATCTATTCTACAAAGAAAAGAAAAGGCCTGACACTGATATTGTCAGATTCATCACAGGATTCAATTCCAAATGGGAGGAGGTATGTGCTGCTATAGATAAATGTTGGGATATCCTTAGGATAGATTCCCAATTACAACGAATCATACCATTCTATCCTTCAATAACCTATAGGAAGCAAGGAATTTGAGGGACCACTTGGTCAGGAGTCATTATGTGAAAAACTGGCCTGGTCTGTTTGGTACGAAGGGGACTCCATTGGGCAACAAATAATGTGGGAGATGCGTTGCCTGTGTCAATATGGACAGAACAACAACATTCTGGAATTCCACACATGAGAAGGAATACAATATAACATTCCCAATAACATGCACGACTATAGGCATGGTTTATTGGGATATATGCCCATGTGAGTTGATATACTTGGGCATGACATCCAGGCAATTCAAGAGAAGAATTAGAGAGCATGTCCTTTCCATTGAGGCGGCAAAGGAGGTTAATGACTCGACTCAACCCCAGACGCTTGCAAGACATTTCAGGGAAAAACACAATTGTGAGGGATCCCTCCTTCGTTTTAGAGGTATAGACCAAGTCATTATCTCCCCTAGAGGTGGAAATTGGAGGAAAATACTTGGTCAGAAAGAAACCAAGTGGATCTGTATTTTGGACACCGTTACACCGAAAGGTCTAAATGAGGGTAATTCTTTTGGCCCATTCTTGTGAAATGATAGTGGATGATTCTGTTTTTCTGCCCGAGTTCGGCGTTGCTCCTTCGACCCTGATCTCCACATTACACGTAACATCATGTTTTTAACAGGTATTTTTTAATTGAGTAAATAGATTTTGCTAGATTTTATTGTTTACTCACCTCTCGTCTCTTGATTTTTTTTCTTTTCTCTTGTCTGTCTCTTATTGTGGTTGTTCAGGTGCTGTATCAATTCGTGCGAGCCAGGGATGGAATGTTTTGGTCCGTCATGTTGGAGTCGTTTGGGGGATTGACAACGTCTTGGGGATGTGTCAGTAGAGGTCCTATCATATGTGAAAAAACAATAGAAATGAAGGACACTATAAAGCCAATATTGCTGAGTCCTATGGATAGAGAGAGAATTGTACAATAGATCAGAGGCATAGTATACTATAAGTATATACGTGTGTATAGATTTGGCGCTATGTGCGATTATTGTCACAAGAATAGCGCAAATGGGGTTATTTGGAATAATGGTTATCTGATTTTACTTTGGAACAGCCTCTTATATGGGTTTTAGCCCCTTATTGGTGTCAACATATGTTATTATCTTTATTTATTATTATTTTTATCACTTTTTTATTTATCATTTATATTTTCTTCACTTCACGGCATGTCACATTTGCACAGTGCACCTGCACTTTTTTAATTGGGCACTCACTATCACGGTATTCCTTAGTAGGGCACATCTATTGATCTAAGTGTAAAGAATCCTGATTGTATTAAAAGGTATCATGGCTCATTCAGCCATGAAAAATTCATACAGGTAGTTTATATACATGTGGTTTGATGAAAGAAACAATAGAAATGCATCACTGAAATTATATAAATATTTTACAGTAATTATTTATGAAATTATGATATGTTATTTATTCACGGCATCACTTTTTTTTTCATTTTTAGTAAAAAAAAAATATATATATTATATTATACATTTTATTTTTGATTATATATTGATTGTGACACATTATTAGGTACAGATATAATGAATTGTGTGGACTATTCTGATCCCAGTATGGTTTGAATTGTAAATTATTGGTGTTTGGAAAAACATATTATAATTAGGCTTTCTGTATATAATGTGACATTTATTTATTGATTTATATATTATAATTTTTAAATGTTGTCTCCTTGGATATATATATATATACATGTAAAGGCTTGTTTCACTTGCCATGACAAGCTCCCTCCATTGCTATAGAATCTATCTGACTTGCGTAGGTGTATCTGCTCCCGTGACGCAATCTCTGATGTACTAGCGACCTTCGGGTTACTTCCGGGTTGGGACTGTACAACATGCGGATGCGCGCGAGTTGGTCCGCTCACGTGGTTGGTCACGTGATCTGTCAACTCTCGCGCTGTATGACAGAGATAGCCTTCGCTCTGGCGCTGATCTGGTCCGATCATGTGACCATGTATGGATCACATGGTTAGGGCTAGTATCGCGAGATCGGGATTTGGAGTGCAGCACAGCCGAATTATCCAACCTACTCCAGGTGCATTAGATAATAATGGGATTTGGTTCAATTTCAGGCAGGATAAAGAGAGGGATGAGTGGGATGTGTAGACACGCTACCAGGAAGAAGCTCAGGTGAAACGTGCGTTGGGGTTGGTGTGCCCTGGTACTCTCCCGGTCTGTATGATAATGTTAGCTAATTTTTACATGCATTATTGTTAAGGGATTTGCCTTGTGGGTTGGACTCCTACTGTTTATGGCGTATGGAGGACATATGGTCCCTACCTGTATTCCTACAACAGTGCAGCCAATCTGCTGGATATTATATGCATTTAGTGGTATGATGTATTAGCTATTCATGGGACAAATTGGCTTGGATTATAATGTGCAATATGTAAACTGATATCAAGAAATACCAGTGCCTTTTTGACTCTACATTTTTGGTCATATTCTGGACTGGGAGTGTCCTAGATTATCACCTGCTTGCTGAAAGTGTGCAGGGCCAGCCAGCCAGAGCACCCTAAGCTCTGCTGGCCATGAAGGCCAAAGCTTAAAGCCTCAGAAGCCAGGAACATAGTTCCCTGGCATAACTTAAGAGTCAGACTACAGAGAAAAGGTGCAGCAGACAGAAAAAGCTGAGTTATACAGCCAGCCTGTCAGTACAGCAGAGCCAGAGAGAAACAGATGGAGCAGAGAGGAGTTTGCCTGCCAGTTTCATACTAAAGCCTGCTGGGACCAAGATAAAGTTTGAAGATTGTTGCTGATGAACGTTTATTCAAGTAAAGCTGCTGTTCAACTACATACAAGGTCTGGACTCAATTTTTCATCAAATCCCTCAATTATTCCCCCTATTTATTGCTTCGGAGCCAAAGCCTGGTGTCCAGCCGTATCCAGGTAGTAGCACCGTGACACATATAAAGGGACATTTCAGTTTAAAAAAAGTCACATTTTACTGCTATTGGTGTAAAAAAATTTGCAAATCAAGAGAAATAGGAATATAATAAAGTTGATATCTTTTGATATATGAGGTGAAACAAATCAGCACTTTTGATTTGTAAATTTTTTTTGCCGCAAATTACCCCACTATTGATTAATGTGCCCCGTTGAGTCACAATCCTATCAGATGCCAATCCCTTCCTGATTTTGTCCAAAAATAAGTGGTATGCTGTGAATGGCTGTCACATTCCTGAGGTTTGTGCCATTTTATTCAAGGACAGTGTTTTATTTCTTGAGCCGAGAATTTAGCGGCTCAGGGAAGAAAAAGTATTAACAGTGGAAATGGTGCAATTAAATAAAAAGCACTTAAAGTTAATGTTTGGTTCATCCTCCATCTTTGCCTCCTTCTTGTCTTTCCCTCCCACTCCTCAGTCCCTCATTCAATCTTGCACTTTTTTGCATTTACTTCCCTTCCCTATTTCACCTTTCTATTAACCTCTTCACTGCTGCAAGGCTGATGGAAACACTTTAAAGCAACTTTTTCAGGTCAGATGATTCACATTCCACCAAACCCTGAAAAGTGAATTCTGCATCTTCTGCTTGAACACAATAGTAACTTATGTGTAAGAGGAGGTTCTGCCTCATGTCAATGTCACTGACAGGGGTGTACGTAGAAATCGAGGGGCCCCATAGCCAATCTCAGAACTGGGCCCCCACCCAAATATATAGTACAATTATTGTACTAGTGTTCATATATATATATATATATATATATATATATATACAGTTGCAAGAAAAAGTATGTGAACCCTTTGGAATGATATGGATTTCTGCACAAATTGGTCATAAAATGTCATCTGATCTTCATCTAAGTCACAACAATAGACAATCACAGTCTCCTTAGACTAATAACACACAAATATTTAAATATTGCCATGTTTTTATTGAACACACCATGTAAACATTCACAGTGCAGGTGGAAAAAGTATGTGAATCCCTAGACTAATGACATCCCCAAGAGCTAATTGGAGTGAGGTGTCAGCCAACTGGAGTCCAATCAATGAAAGGAGATTGGAGGTGTTGGTTACAGCTGGCCTGCCCTATAAAAAACACAAACCAGTTCTGGGTTTGCTTTTCACAGGAAGCATTGCCTGATGTGAATGATGCCTCGCACAAAAGAGCTCCCAGAAGACCTACGATTAGGAATTGTTGACTTGCATAAAGCTGGAAAGGGTTATAAAAGTATCTCCAAAACCCTTGCTGTTCATCAGTCCATGGTAAGACAAATTGTCTATAAATGGAGAAAGTTCAGCACTGCTGCTACTCTCCCTAGGAGTGGCCGTCCTGTAAAGTTGACTACAAGAGCACAGCGCAGACTGTTTAATGAGGTGAAGAAGAATCCTAGAGTGTCAGCTAAAGACTTACAAAAGTCTCTGGCATATGCTAACATCCCTGTTAGCGAATCTACAATACGTAAAACACTAAACAAGAATTGATTTCATGGGAGGATACCACAGAGGAAGCCACTGCTGTCCAAAAAAAACATTGCTGCATGTTTACAGTTTGCACAAGAGCATCTGGATGTTCCACAGCAGTACTGACAAAATATTCTGTGGAGAGATGAAACCAAAGTTGAGTTGTTTGGAAGAAACACACAACACTATGTGTGGAGAAAAATAGGAACAGCACACCAACATCAAAACCTCATCCCAACTGTGAAGTATGGTGGTGGGGACATCATGGTTTGGGTCTGCTTTGCTGCGTCAGGGCCTGGACGGATTGCTATCATCGAAGGAAAAATGAATTTCCAAGTTTATCAAGACATTTTTCAGGAGAACTTAAGGTCATCTGTCCTCCAGCTGAAGCTCAACAGAAGATGGGTGTTGCAACAGGATAACGACCCAAAGCATAGAAGTAAATCAACAACAGAATGGCTTAAACAGAAGAAAATACGCCTTCTGGAGTGGCCCAGTCAGAGTCCTGACCTCAACCCGATTGAGATGCTGTGGCATGACCTCAAGAAAGCGATTCCCACCAGATATCCCAACAATATTGCTGAACACTGAAACAGTTCTGTAAAGAGGAATGGTCAAGAATTACTCCTGACCGTTGTGCACGTCTGATCTGCAACTACAGGAAACGTTTGGTTGAAGTTATTGCTGCCAAAGGAGGTTCAACCAGTTATTAAATCCAAGGGTTCACATACTTTTTCCACCTGCACTGTGAATGTTTACATGGTGTGTTCAATAAAAACATGGTAACATTTAATTCTTTGTGTTTTATTAGTTTAAGCAGACTGTGATTGTCTATTGTTGTGACTTAGATGAAGATCAGATCACATTTTATGACCAATTTGTGCAGAAATCCATATCATTCCAAAGGGTTCACATACTTTTTCTTGCAACTGTATGGCTCTAATAGCAGAAACACTCCTACAGACACAGAATGTCCCCCATAGACAAATGTGTGTGTGTGTATACATATATATATTTATATATATATATGTAACACCCCAGAGTTGTGTTACTAAACTCTTCTACCCCGCTACAATCTGTTAAGAGCTTTCACTTCGTCATCTGATGTAATTTTACATTATATCTTCACAGATGTGCATAAATCTTGTTAACTCTAATAATTGCTGTAATTTCCATGTTCACCAGCAGGTGGCAACAATGGTCTGGTAAGGACTTAAGTTCAGTTTAGTACATCTAAGCTGGAATAGTTAATTCCAGATTAGCTCCCCCTCTGTGAGCAGAGTGGGCTGTGCCCACATCCTGCAACATGGCGAGAGAAAGTAGTTAGAGTGAATGTAGCCCACCCCCTGATAGGGGTAGAGTATGCGTGTTAGGAGCTCCCTAAGATAGAGAGGGAAGCCAGGATCTTGTATCGGCTGAGACATTGATCATCAGCCCCAGCCTGAGCACTGCAGCCTCAGCTGGATGAAGCAAGCAGACAAACACCAGTTCCAGGAAGAAAGCATACCCTGAGAAGATAACTGTGAGTAAAGTCCAGAGACCCAGGAGAAGCTATATTCCTCGTCAGCTAGTCAGTCCCTATACAGCAGAACATAGAGAGTGCAGAAGCCAAATTCCTGCCACAGTACAGAGCTACAAAGCAGACGTCCTTTCCTGCAAGCTCCAGGTTGATAGAGCAGAAGATAAATTCCTGCCAAACATTGCCAATACCTGCTGGGACCAAAGACTAAAGCTGTATCTTTGGTCCCAAGATACAGCTGGGTGTACCGATGCTCAGTTTTAATATACTGAGCGGGAAAACTGCTGGGGGTACAGGGGGGCGCAGGAGCGATATTTGAAAAAAACAGGCAGGTTGGCAGGATCAGCGGGGGGCACCCAGCAAGTAAAGGTATTTATCTAAACAAAAAAAAAAACATGAAAGGTCTTTTTAAACACTACTCCAGAGTATGCACAGCCATGGGCTCTCTTGCCAACAGGCTTTCAGTCTCATCAAACTCTGCAGCTTTTATAAGTCTCTGAGTGATCCCTCTGTATATTTTCAACTTCAGGACCCATCTTACACTCTAGCAGTGTCCTCCCATGCCAACTTTATGGGCTCCAATCCATCTCAGGCTCCCAGTCACTTGTTTGGCTTTTATCTCTCACAGCCCGCCAGTGTGCACCTTGTGGCTGTCTAGACCCAGACCTCCACCAGGTCTCGCAGCAGTTCTCATTGTTACTAATGTGCTTCCTTCCAACATGAGGTATCAAATACACACTAATGTGGATGCACCTCATCTGCACCTATAAACATTATACAGCTCTTGTAGTGCCACAATGTCCACTATCAAGTCAGACCCACTAAGCAATCGCACCTTTAACAGACAACTACTCATGCTGTAGGATGGCATCTATGAACATTGTTTCAGCAGTCATTAAAAGCAGAATTTGGAACACTGTTGAGACAGGTCCTACTCTATATGCAAGGAGGTGCTCAGAGTATGGGGTATGACAACAATAGATGTGCAACTTGAAGCCCCCCCAGGGCCCAATGACACTTTTGAGGCTGTTGCCCTCAGGAGCTTTATGACAGGTGCAGGCAGTCGGCGGTACTGCGCCTGCGCAAGATTTCCGGCGGCCAAAAGGAAGAAGCCAGGGGCGTAGCTGGAATGTATTAGATGATGTAGCGGAGGGGGCGGCGCCATTCACTTCGGCTGTGGGAGGATATTTCTTGATAAGGAGGCGTGCTTGGGCTGGAAATTAAGGCGGGCTGGCACTGCAGTTGGGTGTAACTGGGCTCAAGAGAAGAAGAATAACGCCCTTCTAGGCACCTTGGAGGTTCATTTGCATAACATAAAAAGCACTTTTTTTTAAATCAAAATGACACCATGAAACGAAAAAAGAAGACCACAGCAAGAAAAAAGGTAGTTTATTGTACATGGCAATGGTGACAGCCTAATATGCTAAAACCTGGTGACAAATTCCCTTTAAAGGTAGGTGTTATTTGGATGAAATGGTTTGCACTGGTTTGCACTTTGAGTTATGTAGCTTTTTTAAAAAATCACTGTCATTTTTATAATAAAATACAACTATGCAAAGATATCATATGTGAACATCTGTTAATTAATTGGCTCTTATGATGAGGCAAATAACCATAATCTATGTAAGTGCTGCCCACTAACCATGCAGCTCTATGCAGGAGCCCAGTTTATTCTTATTTCCTATACTGCTTTTAGCTCATGTCGGCCTGCAGGATAAGGCACAGGGATAGAGAATAGAGAGGAGGGGAGTGGTGGACGAAGCAATGAGGGTGGTTGTAGTCCTCAAGGTGGCTAACGCTGGCACCAGCACTCTCCCGGGTAGTGAATGGAGTAATGCACCCTTTTTTCCCTTGGTGCACACTCTGGGCTTTGGGTTCCTGTCTGGTGGCCGCAGTATCCTTGATGGTGGATGGTTGGCAGGGTGCAAAGCAGGAGGACAGGTAGAGGCAATGACCAGGCCCTTTTAATCAGCACATATGAAGTCTCTCTTTACTGAATACATGATGAGAGTTACAGTACAATATAAGCAGCATTCAGGTATGTCACAGGGCTGTAATTCTCCAGAAGGCTCTGTATTAGGGGTAGGCAGTATGATGTTCCTCTCTAAGTCTCTGTGATTCACATCTGCATAAAACACAGAGCATAACAGCACTCTCAAGGCACTACATGCAAAATCTATATATCAAATACCAAATTTGATATGATAAATATGAGGTTCTTAGCTAATATATTTTTACAAAAAAATATGCACGCTCCACATCAAGATGACCTCAATCCAGGTGGGAACCTACTCTATTTAATACCCATCTTAAAGCTAGTGGGCATCTAAATTCAGGAGAGGAGACCCCACACATATACTGTGTTGCTAGTCATGCCACATCCCATTGTAGTCATGTACGGCCCTATCCAGCTAGGTCGGATCTGGTGAAAATCACCTTACAAGGAGCAATGAAAGTCATTTCTGCTCGGCTGACCTAAGGTCCTTGTGGTAATAATAGCTCTTAGAGACCACTCACTGAAAGGTACTTCAGTATATGTGGACAGTGTCATGGATTTCCGTTGCCACTTAAAGAGACTAAATTATTCTGTTGCCTGTAACTGTACATTTGTTACCCAATGTGTATGTCCACCTTATTTAAGTTACCACTGTGTCCACCTGATTCCTTCTGCAATCCTGGAAATAGGAATCCACTCTGGCCAAAAAGATCCTTTTCTGTAAGGGGTCTGACCACACACCCTTACAGGGGAATTCTAAAATCTCTGCCTTGGACACCAAGAGAACTTGCACGGCCCCTGCCCTAATATCTCTCTAATTATAAATCTCTTTTTTCTATCATCCTTTAATTTCTAGATCACTGAATTGCCTTTCTTTGAATAAGATAAGACATGCTTTTCTTCCACCCTACTTGACATCACCCACTATACTGACTTCTCCATTGTACAATAACTAATCATATACTGCTGCAATGTAAGGGATTATTACGTTGCTAATTGCTTGTACGGCATGTATGCAGCTGTTTAATTATCCATACAAGTGAAGTCTATTCATTTATCAATGCACTCATTTGTATGAATATTAACCATTTCTTGTACCAATATTAATCAACACAATTAATTGTGAGCATTTCATTGAACAGCATATATGATTATAGCTACAGCGATGGATCATTTCATAGAGGTGGTGAGAAATTGGAGGGAACCATTACCAGGACATTAACCCTTTCATGACCAAGGGTCATTGATGCCCCAGTGTCCAGGTCAAAATTAACAAATCTGACATGTGTCACTTTATGTGGTAATAGCTTTGGAACACTTTTACTTATCCACGCCATTCTGAGATTGTTTTCTCGTGACACATTGTACTTCATGATAGTCATATATTTGAGTCAATATATTTCACCTTTATTTATGAAAAAATCCCAAATTTACCAAAAATTTCGAAAAATTCACAATTTTCCAAATTTCAATTTATCTGCTTCTAAAACAGAAAGTCATACCTAATAAAATATTTATTACTTAACAATCCCCATATGTCTACTTTATGTTGGCATCATTTTGGAAATGTCATTTTATTTTTTTAGGACGTTAGAAGGCTTAGAAGTTTAGAAGCAATTCTTACAATTTTTAAGAAAATTTCCAAAACCCACTTTTTAAGGACCAGTTCAGGTCTGAAGTCCCTTTGTGGGGCTTACATAGTGGAAACCCCCATAAATGACCCCATTATAGAAACTACACCCCTCTAGTTACTTAAAACTGATTTTACAAACTTTGTTAACCCTTTAGGCGTTCCACAAGAATTAAAGGAAAATGGAGATGAAATGTAAAAATTTCACTTTTTTGGCAGATTTTCCATTTTATATATTTTTTTTCTTTAACACATTGAGGGTTAACAGCCAAACAAAACTCAATATTTATTACCCTGATTCTGCGGTTTACAGAAACACCCCACATGTGGTCATAAACTGCTGTACGGGCACACGGCAGGGCGCAGAAGGAAAGGAATGCCATACGGTTTTTGGAAGGTAGATTGTGCTGGATTGGTTTTCAGAACGCCATATGTTTTTTATTTTTCTGCCGATCGTCTTGTACAGGGGCTCGTTTTTTGCAGAAAGTGTTGAGGTTTTTATTGGTACCATTTTTGGGTACATAGGATTTTTTGATCATTCATTATTACACTTTATGGGGCAAGGTGACCCAAAAATTGGCTGTTTTGGATCAGTTTTCATTTATTTATTTTTACAGCGTTCATCTGAGGAGTTAGGTCACGTGATAATTTTATAGAGAAGATCGTTACGGACGTGGCAATACCTAATATGTATACTTTTTCTTATTTATTTAAGTTTTACACAATAATAGCATTTCTGAAACCAAAAAAATGATGTTTTAGTGTCTCTATAGTCTGAGAGCCATAGCTTTTTTATTTTTTGGGCGATTGTCTTAAATAGGGTATCATTTTTTGCGGGACGAGGTGACGGTTTGATTGGTACTATTTTGGGGGTCATAAACCTTTTTGATCGCTTGCTGTTGCACTTTTTGTGATGTAAGGTGACAAAAATAGCTTTTTTGGCACTTTTATTTTATTTTATTTTTATGGTGTTTATCGGACGGGGTCCATCATGTGATATATTTATAGAGACGGTCGTTACGGACGCGGTGACACCTAATATGTGTATTTTATTTTATTTTTTCATTTTTTTTTATAGGAAAAGGCAATGTCTTTTATTTATTTACATTTTTATTTATTTATGGATTTATTTTTACTTTTATTATTTTCACTTTTTTTTTATCAAGTCCCTCTTGGATCATGAAGATCCAGTGGGGCTGATAGCTGTACTATACTTTGCAATGCTCTTGCATTGCAAAGTATAATACTTCCAGATTGCCTGTAGGTGGCAGCACTGGACGCATTTGCCATGGCAACCGGACGCTTTTGCAAAGCGTCCGATTGCCATGGTAACCATCGGGTGCTGCAATCACAACGCTGCAGCCCCGATGGTGGAGAGAGGGAGCTCCCTCCCTCTGTTAACCCCATGGATGCCGCAACCGCAGCATCTATGGAGTTACAGGAGAGTGTCAGCATAGAGCTGACACTCTCTGCTGATGGCGGCAGCTCAGGAATGGAGCCGCCGCCATCAAACACAGAATGAGGAATCGGGGGCAGCGCTGGAGGGGGGGGGGTCGGGGGGTACAGACTACAATGGGGCAGGAGGGGCGGCTAGAAAATTAATGCATGGGGCGGGGAGGGGGCGGATCGCATGCCATCAGGGCAGGAAGGAGATGAGCGCAGGAGAGGGGCACAGATCGGCGGGGCATAGATCGGAGGGGGGGGCACAGAGGGGCACCAAGGGCTTGGAGTGGCACAGATCGGGGGGCATGAGGAACACTATCGGCTTTCAGGCTCTGATCTGCAGAGCGCAGATCAGAGCCTGAAACCGGCATTTTAACACTGCCGCGATCCGATTGGTTAGTCTGCACAGACTAACCAATCGGATCGATTGCCGGCAAGGGGCCACTCTGATTGGTCCCTTGCCGGCATTACTGCACTGTATGCTGTCCGTGACAGCACCAGGGCAGGGGCAGAAGCTTTAATCCAAGCGCTTTGCAGCGCTTGGATTAAAGAACTGTCTTGACGTTTATAGACGTGATAGCTGCACGGGGCATGTGCAGCTATCACGTATATATACAGATTGCGGTAGGGAAGAGGTTAAATAGCTGAAGATCAGATTTAAAGGCTATACTCTTTGAGTGATTGCATTGGCCGGGTTTGGGGTGGCCCCAATGCTACACTGGGTGACCTGGACACCGTAAAGGTGTGGTGCACCCCAGTGAGAGTCAGGGTCCACAGTAAACCAGTGTGCTTCTTTACTGGAGGAATTCAGGTGCAAAACAATACAGACGCGGCATATGGCTGGCTTCTACAGTCTGCTCACTGGCAGAAGAAGGGTTTGATGCTGAGGAAAGGCCTGAGCTAGATGTCCCTCCCTCTCTCAGAAGGCTGGTGCCCTGGACAAAGGCTGGTGATCCAAGGTATGTGGCAAAGTATCTCTGCCTCAAAGTCTTCTTCTGGTCACTCAATAGTCTGGCAGAGTCTCTTCTAAGCACTGTTCTCTAACTACAGAACACTAGGGTCTCTGACTGCTCTCTTTATATACAGTTTCTAGCTGAACTAGAACATTTTAGTGGGAGTGGTGTAGTGGAGAAACTCAGCACAGTTACAAATTTGCAATTATGGTCTCTCATAGACTTGTATTATAGCTTCAATGATACTTTCAGACATAACCACGTAGCTAAACCAGACATCCAAAAGGTCAGTCTGACTGGCTTGGTTGTAAACAAGTCTGGCTTTTTCCCTTCAAAACATGTTATTCTTTAAACCCTATGGTAGCTGTGGAAAATTACCAGCTTCTTATTATTAGCTAGAAAGTCCCAAAGGTCTCTCAGTATTCATTTTTCTTTTCCACAGGGCTGTGCAAACACAGGACAAATGAACAGGATATATATCACAACGGACATATAAAATGCAGTTACACAGTATTTCACAGTATAAATCAATGCAAGTTAACCCTTTAATGTGAAATAAAGTAAGGAGTTAATAATTTTGCAAGGGTCAAATGTCCAGACTTGAAAGTATCCCTGCTCCAGGCAACTGCATGATCATCAAAGCCAATTAAGTTGAAATCGGAAGATTGGAAATTGCAGAATACTTACCATAATTCTCTGGGTATATTTGAGAGTTAACATAATTCAGTGCAAAAATCAAGACTTAAGGGAGCATTTATTAACCCCTGTTATATTAGTGGATGTGGATTCACTGTGCCATTGAACAAATTTGACTTAGGACTGCTCCTAAGAGCATTGTCCAAGTGCCCCCCATTCTTCACATTTTAACCCCTATAATGGAATATGGACTACTGCAGGGGAACCACCAGGCTGCTACCTCTTGGAGTCTGTTCAGTTGCTGCTGATACCCAAGGGTCAAGAGACACTGATGTGGAGTACCTAATGATCAGGCAAAACTGTGGTTGGGAAACTAGGCCAGGCAGGCGACGTACGAGCAATAGTAAACGGTCCAAAAATCTGGGAAGGCAGGACAGTGTCAAAACCAGGAGCAGGCAGAGCTCGCCAGGCAGCAAAGGGTCAACTCTGAAAACAGACAGATATCAGTACACAGGCAAGCAAATAATGGAGCACCTTTGTAGGAAGCTAGCTAACTAAAACCTATTGCTCAGCACCTATCCCAGTAAAAGGATGCATTATAAACCCCCAGGAAGGCTGCCATAAGCTGAGGGTAACAGAAGGTGCATTTGAGCTGGCCTTTTAAGAGGACAACAAGAGCACACATAGCCTAAGAACACCTGTAGAGTATAGGCCACACATGCCTGGCGCAGGACCCTGGAGAGAGTGATCAGGTGGCTGTGCCCACTGAGGAGGACAGATACAGACAAGGACTGCCATAGAAGCATCAAGAGGCAGGTGCAAGTCCTGTCAGCTGTGCCGACAGAAAGCAGAGGGGCTGCAATGGGCACAGACTGCTAACATAACAATCCCTTTTCACCAGAAAAATTGGGGTCAATAAGTCCCAAAGTTTGGCACATGACGTGCTTACGCAAAAATTGGCAAATTATTGGGCTGTGCGCTCAACTCGTTACTTTACAGAAAATGTGATTGGAGTGGGGTTGGGCATAGAATATTTATTAGAAATGTATTGCAATTTACATCAGCAAACTGGCTTAGATAATACCTAAAATCTATATCAGCTACCTACTGGTGTAGATTTAAATTCTGGTGTACATGTACCTGTACACATGTGCCACATTTATTATTTTTACAGATGCACCTCTTAATAATTGTGGTGCCAATTTGGGATACATTAAGATCAGTGTGTAAAACACTAGTCTTAATAAATGTCCCCCATAGATTTTATAAGGAAGTCTGGTCAAACACCTCTGAATAAATGTTGCTGGCTGGATTACTACAGTAGGTACATATTGCATCTTATAGTTGACAAAAGCCATTAATTTTTTTAAGGTTTACAGTAATTAAAGGGAACCTAACTAATGGAAGAATTAAATTCATTACAAAGATTGGAGAAGCACAAATAATAAAAACATACTCCAATAAGTACAAAAGTAAATTTTTGAGGAAACAACATTTAAGATTTAAAATGGGAGCTTTTACCACTCCTGACATGTCTGTTTTAATAGCTAAACATGCACACACATGCCATATACACAACCAGCTCACACACTGTACACATGCCATATACACAACCAGCACACACATTGTACACATGCCATATACACAACCAGCTCACACACTGTACACATGCCATATACACAACCAGCTCACACACTGTACACATGCCATATACACAACCAGCACACACACTGTACACATGCCATATACACAACCAGCTCACACACTGTACACATGCCATATACACAACCAGCTCACACACTGTACACATGCCATATACACAACCAGCTCACACACTGTACACATGCCATATACACAACCAGCTCACACACTGTACATATGCCATACACCAGTGTTTCCCAACCAGTGTGCCTCCAGCTGTTGCAAAGGCTCTCCGGGCATGCTGGGAGTTGTAGTTTTGCAACAGCTGGAGGCACACTGGTTGGGAAACACTGCCATACACAACCAGCTCACACACTGTACACATGCCATACACAAAAAGTTCACACACGTCACACATGCCATACACAACCAGTTCACACATGTCACACATTCAATACACAACCGGCTCACATACTGTACATATGCCATACACAACCAGCTCACACACGTCACACACATGTCATACACAACCAGTTCACACATGTCACGCATGCCATACACAACCGGCTCACACACTGTACACATGCCATACACAAACAGCTCACACACATCACACATGCCATACACAACCAGCTCGCACACTGTACACAAACAGCTCACACATGTCACACCTACCATACACAACCAGCTCACACACTGTACACATGCCATACACAACCAGCTCACACACTGTACACATGCCATACACAAACAGCTCACACACATCACACATGCCATACACAACCAGCTCGCACACTGTACACAAACAGCTCACACATGTCACACCTACCATACACAACCAGCTCACACACTGTACACATGCCATATACACAACCAGCTCGCACACTGTACACATGCCATATACACAACCAGCTCACACACTGTACACATGCCATATACACAACCAGCTCGCACACTGTACACATGCCATACACAACCAGCTCACACACTGTACACATGCCATACACAAACAGCTCACACACATCACACATGCCATACACAACCAGCTCACACACTGTACACATGCCATATACACAACCAGCTCGCACACTGTACACATGCCATACACAACCAGCTCACACATGTCACACCTACCACACACAACCAGCTCACACACTGTACACATGTAGAGTTGAGCGAACACCTGGATGTTCAGGTTCGAGAGGTTCGGCCGAACTTCCCGGAAATGTTCGGATTCGGGATCCGAACTCGACCCAAACTTCGCCCCGAACCCCATTGAAGTCAATGGGGACCCGAACTTTTCGGCACTAAAAAGGCTTTAAAACAGCCCAGGAAAGAGCTAGAGGGCTGCAAAAGGCAGCAAAATGTAGGTAAATCCCCTGCAAACAAATGTGGATAGGGAAATGAATTGAAATAAAAATAAAATAAATTAAAATTAACCAATATCAATTGGAGAGAGATCTCATGGCAGAGAATCAGGCTTCATGTCATAGCAGAGAATCAGGCTTCACGTCACACACCACTGGAACAGGCCATATACACAACCAGCTCACACACTGTACACATGCCATATACACAACCAGCTCACACACTGTACACATGCCATATACACAACCAGCTCACACACTGTACACATGCCATATACACAACCAGCTCACACACTGTACACATGCCATATACACAACCAGCTCACACACTGTACACATGCCATATACACAACCAGCTCACACACTGTACACATGCCATATACACAACCAGCTCACACACTGTACATATGCCATACACCAGTGTTTCCCAACCAGTGTGCCTCCAGCTGTTGCAAAGGCTCTCCGGGCATGCTGGGAGTTGTAGTTTTGCAACAGCTGGAGGCACACTGGTTGGGAAACACTGCCATACACAACCAGCTCACACACTGTACACATGCCATACACAAAAAGTTCACACACGTCACACATGCCATACACAACCAGTTCACACATGTCACACATTCAATACACAACCGGCTCACATACTGTACATATGCCATACACAACCAGCTCACACACGTCACACACATGTCATACACAACCAGTTCACACATGTCACGCATGCCATACACAACCGGCTCACACACTGTACACATGCCATACACAACCAGCTCACACACTGTACACATGCCATACACAAACAGCTCACACACATCACACATGCCATACACAACCAGCTCGCACACTGTACACAAACAGCTCACACATGTCACACCTACCATACACAACCAGCTCACACACTGTACACATGCCATATACACAACCAGCTCGCACACTGTACACATGCCATACACAACCAGCTCACACACTGTACACATGCCATACACAACCAGCTCACACACGTCGCACATGCCATACACAACCAGCTCACACATGTCACACCTACCACACACAACCAGCTCACACACTGTACACATGTAGAGTTGAGCGAACACCTGGATGTTCAGGTTCGAGAGGTTCGGCCGAACTTCCCGGAAATGTTCGGGTTCGGGATCCGAACTCGACCCAAACTTCGCCCCGAACCCCATTGAAGTCAATGGGGACCCGAACTTTTCGGCACTAAAAAGGCTTTAAAATAGCCCAGGAAAGGGCTAGAGGGCTGCAAAAGGCAGCAAAATGTAGGTAAATCCCCTGCAAACAAATGTGGATAGGGAAATGAATTGAAATAAAAATAAAATAAATTAAAATTAACCAATATCAATTGGAGAGAGATCTCATGGCAGAGAATCAGGCTTCATGTCATAGCAGAGAATCAGGCTTCACGTCACACACCACTGGAACAGGCCATTGTCAGATATTTAGGCCCCTGCACCCAGACAGAGGAGAGAGGTCCCATAGCAGAGAATCAGGCTTCATGTCATAGCAGAGAATCAGGCTTCAAGTCATAGCAGAGAATCAGGCTTCATGTCATAGCAGAGAATCAGGCTTCACGTCACCCACCACTGGAACAGGCCATTGTCAGATATTTAGGCCCCGGCACCCAGACAGAGGAGAGAGGTCCCATAGCAGAGAATCAGGCTTCATGGCATAGCAGAGAATTAGGCTTCACATCACCCACCACTGGAACAGGCCACTGTCAGATATTTTTAGGCCCCACACCCAGACAGAGGAGAGAGGTCCCATAGCAGAGAATCAGGCTTCATGTCATAGCAGAGAATCAGGCTTCAAGTCATAGCAGAGAATCAGGCTTCATGTCATAGCAGAGAAACAGGCTTCACGTCACCCACCACTGGAACAGGGCATTGTCAGATATTTAGGCCCCGGCACCCAGACAGAGGAGAGATGTCCCATAGCAGAGAATCAGGCTTCATGGCATAGCAGAGAATCAGGCTTCAAGTCATAGCAAAGAATCAGGCTTCATGTCACCCAACACTGGAACAGGCCATTGTCAGATATTTTTAGGCCCCGGCACCCAGACAGAGGAGAGAGGTCCCATAGCAGAGAATCAGGCTTCATGTGACCCAACACTGGAACAGGCCACTGTCAGATATTTTTAGGCCCCGGCACCCAGACAGAGGAGAGAGGTCCCATAGCAGAGATTCAGGCTTAATGTCATAGCAGAGAATCAGGCTTCATGTCACCCAACACTGAAACAGGCCACTGTCAGATATTTTTAGGCCCCGGCAACCAGACAGAGGAGAGGTTCATTCAACTTTGGGTTGCCCCGCAATATAATGGTAAAATGAAAATAAAAAAAGGATTGAATGAGGAAGTGCCCTGGAGTACAATAATATATGGTTAAGGGGAGGTAGTTATAAATGTCAAATCTGCACAATGGATGGACAGGTACTGTGGGATCCATGCTTGGTTCATTTTTATGAACGTCGGCTTGTCCACATTGGCTGTAGACAGGCGGCTGCGTTTGTCTGTAATGACGCCCCCTGCCGTGCTGAATACACGTTCAGACAAAATGCTGGCCGCCGGGCAGGCCTGCACCTCCAAGGCATAAAAGGCTAGCTCTGGCCACGTGGACAATTTGGAGACCCAGAAGTTGAATGGGGCCGAACCATCAGTCAGTACGTGGAGGGGTGTGCACACGTACTGTTCCACCATGTTAGTGAAATGTTGCCTCCTGCTAACACGTTCCGTAGAGGTGGTGGTGGTGGTGCAGTTAGCTGTGGCGTGGTGACAAAACTTTTCCACATCTCTGCCATGCTAACCCTGCCCTCAGAGGAGCTGGCCGTGACACAGCTGCGTTGGCGACCTCTTGCTCCTCCTCTGCCTTCGCCTTGGGCTTCCACTTGTTCCCCTGTGACTCGCGCATCTTCCTATCACGCTCCAGTGCAGGAAGTAAGGCGGGCACATTGTCTTTGTACCGGGGATCCAGCAGGGTGGCAACCCAGTAGTCCGCACACGTTAAAATGTGGGCAACTCTGCTGTCGTTGTGCAGGCACTGCAGCATGTAGTCGCTCATGTGTGCCAGGCTGCCCAGAGGTAAGGACAAGCTGTCCTCTGTGGGAGGCGTATCGTCATCGTCCTGCGTTTCCCCCCAGCCACGCACCAGTGATGGGCCTGAGCTGCGTTGGGTGCCACCCCACTGTGAACATGCTTTATCCTCATCCTCCTCCACCTCCTCCTCATCCTCGTCCTCCTCGTCCTCCAGTAGTGGGCCCTGGCTGGCCACATTTGTACCTGGCCTCTGCTGTTGCAAAAAACCTCCCTCTGAGTCACTTCGAAGAGACTGGCCTGAAAGTGCTAAAAATTACCCCTCTTCCTCCTCCTCCTCCTGAGCCACCTCCTCTTCCATCATCGCCCTAAGTGTTTTCTCAAGGAGACATAGAAGTGGTATTGTAACGCTGATAACGGCGTCATCGCCACTGGCCATGTTGGAGGAGTACTCGAAACAGCGCAACAGTGCACACAGGTCTCGCATGGAGGCCCAGTCATTGGTGGTGAAGTGGTGCTGTTCCGCAGTGCGACTGACCGTGCATGCTGCAGCTGAAACTCCACTATGGCCTGCTGCTGCTCGCACAGTCTGTCCAGCATGTGCAAGGTGGAGTTCCACCTGGTGGGCACGTCGCATATGAGGCGGTGAGCGGGAAGGCCGAAGTTACGCTGTAGCGCAGACAGGCGAGCAGCGGCAGGATGAGAACGCCGGAAGCGCGCACAGACGGCCCGCACTTTATGCAGCAGCTCTGACATGTCGGGGTAGTTGTGAATGAACTTCTGCACCACCAAATTCAGCACATGCGCCAGGCAAGGGATGTGCGTCAAACCGGCTAGTCCCAGAGCTGCAACGAGATTTCGCCCATTATCGCACACCACCAGGCTGGGCTTGAGGCTCACCGGCAGCAACCACTCGTCGGTCTGTTGTTCTATACCCCGCCACAACTCCTGTGTGGTGTGGGGCCCGTCCCCCAAACATATGAGTTTTAGAATGGCCTGCTGACGTTTACCCCGGGCTGTGCTGAAGTTGGTGGTGAAGGTGTGTGGCTGACTGGATGAGCAGGTGGAAGAAGAGGAGGAGGAAGCCGAGTAGGAGGAGGAGGCAACAGGAGGCAAAGAATGTTGCCCTGCGATCCTTGGCGGTGGAAGGACGTGCGCCAAACAGCTCTCCGCCTGGGGCCCAGCCGCCACTACATTTACCCAGTGTGCAGTTAGGGAGATATAGCGTCCCTGGCCGTGCTTACTGGTCCACGTATCTGTGGTTAGGTGGACCTTGCCACAGATGGTGTTGCGCAGTGCACACTTGATTTTATCGGATACTTGGTTGTGCAGGGAAGGCACGGCTCTCTTGGAGAAGTAGTGCCGGCTGGGAACAACATACTGTGGGACAGCAAGCGACATGAGCTGTTTGAAGCTGTCTGTGTCCACCAGCCTGAATGACAGCATTTCATAGGCTAGTAGTTTAGAAATGCTGGCATTCAGGGCCAGGGATCGAGGGTGGCTAGGTGGGAATTTACGCTTTCTCTCAAATGTTTGTGAGATGGAGAGCTGAACGCTGCGGTGTGACATGGTTGAGATGCTTGGTGACGGAGGTGGTGGTGTTGGTGGTACATCCTCTGTTTGCTGGGCGGCAGGTGCCAACGTTCCTCCAGAGGCGGAGGAAGAGGCCGAGGCGGCAGCAGCAGAAGAGGTAGCAGGGGGAGCCTGAGTGAGTTCCTTGTTTTTAAGGTGTTTACTCCACTGCAGTTCATGCTTTGCATGCAGGTGCCTGGTCATGCAGGTTGTGCTAAGGTTCAGAACGTTAATGCCTCGCTTCAGGCTCTGATGGCACAGCGTGCAAACCACTCGGGTCTTGTCGTCAGCACATTGTTTGAAGAACTGCCACGCCAGGGAACTCCTTGAAGCTGCCTTTGGGGTGCTCGGTCCCAGATGGCAGTGGCCAGTAGCAGGCGGACTCTCTTGGCGGCGGGAGTTCTGCTTTTGCCCACTGCTCCCTCTTTTGCTACGCTGTTGGCTCGGTCTCACCACTGCCTCTTCGTCCGAGCTCTGAAAGTCAGTGGCACGACCTTCATTCCATGTGGGGTCTAGTACCTCATCGTCCCCTGCATCGTCTTCCACCCAGTCTTCCTCCCTGACCTCCTGTTTAGTCTGCACACTGCAGAAAGACGCAGCAGTTGGCACCTGTGTTTCATCATCAGAGACGTGCTGAGGTGGTATTCCCATGTCCTCATCATCAGGAAACATAAGTGGTTGTGCGTCAGTGCATTCTATGTCTTCCACCGCTGGGGAAGGGCTAGGTGGATGCCCTTGGGAAACCCTGCCAGCAGAGTCTTCAAACAGCATAAGAGACTGCTGCATAAGTTGAGGCTCAGACAGTTTCCCTGATATGCATGGGGGTGATGTGACAGACTGATGGGCTTGGTTTTTAGGCGCCATCTGTGCGCTTTCTGCAGAAGACTGGGTGGGAGATAATGTGAACGTGCTGGATCCACTGTCGGCCACCCAAATGACTAATGCCTGTACCTGCTCAGGCCTTACCATCCTTAGAACGGCATTGGGCCCCACCAAATATCGCTGTAAATTCCGGCGGCTACTGGGACCTGAGGTAGTTGGTTCACTAGGACGTGTGGCTGTGGCAGAACAGCCGCGTCCTCTCCCAGCACCAGAGGGTCCACTAACACCACCACGACCATGTCCGCGTCCGCGTCCCTTACTAGATGTTTTCCTCATTGTTACCGTTCACCACAATAAGAAAAAAAAATTTGGGCCCAATGTATTGAATTCAAATTCAGGCCTTTTTTACAGGCACCTAACACTATCTAGCTATCTACTTAGGTACCGTATTACACTAATACAGGCACAGCTGTAACCACAGATTTACGCCGGCACTTGTGAAGTAGAGGGCGGTAGCGTTTGAAGTTATTATTGAGAATGACCCTATCCGCACCTTCAATCTAATATACCCTTTTATGGATAGATTTAAACTTGGCCTGATACAGCAGAAAATAATTATTTATGGAATTGCTAAGTTGGGAATTGTATTCAACCCAGAACAAAAACTGTGCTTGGGCAGACACTAAATAACTTTGCCAGGCACAGCAGTAACCACAGATTTAGCTGAATATGAATTGTAGGCCTATTATTTAGGCGGTGGATGACAGGTATACGTTTACGGACAGAATTAGGCCTCTTTCACACTTGCGTTGTTGGGATCCGGCGTGATCTGGAAAAACGCAAGTGTACTGAAAGCATTTGAAGACGGAACCGTCTTCCAAATTCTTTCAGTGTTAGTATGGCAGCCAGGACGCTATTAAAGTCCTGGTTGCCATAGTAGGAGCGGGGAGCGGTATACTTACAGTCCGTGCGGCTCCCGGGGCGCTCCAGAATGACGTCAGAGCGCCCCATGCGCATGGATGACGTGATCCATGCGATCATGTGATCCATGCGCTTGGGGCGCCCTGACGTCACTCTGGAGCGCCCCGGGAGCCGCACTGACGGTAAGTATACTGCTCCCCCGCTCCCCGCTACACTTTACCATGGCTGCCAGGACTTTAGCGTCCCGGCAGCCATGGTAACCATTCAGAAAAAGCTAAATGTCGGCTCCGGCAATGCGCCGAAACGACGTTTAGCTTAAGGCCGGATCCGGATCAATGCCTTTCAATAGGCATTAATTCCGGATCCGGCCTTGCGGCAAGTGTTCCGGATTTTTGGCCGGAGCAAAAAGCGCAGCATGCTGCAGTATTTTCTCCGGCCAAAAAACGTTCCGTTCTGGAACTGAAGACATCCTGATGCATCCTGAACGGATTTCTCTCCATTCAGAATGCATTAGGATAATCCTGATCAGGATTCTTCCGGCATAGAGCCCCGACGACGGAACTCTATGCCGGAAGACAAGAACGCAAGTGTGAAAGAGCCCTTAGACTTGGAGATGCACGGTAGCGTTTGAAGTTTTTGAGAATGACCCTATCCACACCTTCAATCTAATATACCCTTTTATGGATAGATTTAAACTTGGCCTGATACAGCAGAAAATAATTATTTAGGGAATTGCTAAGTTGGGAATTGTATTCAACCCAGAACAAAAACTGTGCTTTGGCAGACACTAAATAACTTTGCCAGGCACAGCAGTAACCACAGATTTAGCTGAATATGTAGTGTCCCACTAGGTAGGCGTGGGCACTACACAAGGGTCAATTGGGTGACGTGTTACTCCTGTTCACAAGGGACAGTAATATTACATTTAACTGTGTACTTTAATGTATTTTTCTATGTATTTTTACATGCAATGTTTTCCCCTGTGTCATGCATAGCAGGGCTAGAAGGGTGTAGTTAGGCATCCTAGACACTAGAGGGAGATAGGGAGCTCCTAGTATAAATGTTCAGGCCCAGACAGGGAGGAGTTAGGTCATAGTCAGGAGTCTGTGGAGACAGAAGTAAGAAGGCACCAGCCCGAGATATGCTGAGAGCCTCCTCCTGACATGCAGCTAGATAGTCCTGGTTTCTAGCTGCACTAGGAGGCTAGAAAGAGTACAGCCTGCCTGGAGACCAGTCATCCAGCCAACACAGATGAGATACCCTAGTAGTAGGACAGCACCTCCTGGGAGAAACCTGCAGCCACCTTTCAAATGCAGCACTGAAGACAGCTAGGAAAAGAAGGTATTGTAACGTTAAGCAAGTGCCAATACTGGAGGAAGGATTTTTATACCAAGGATTTAAGCCAGCAATTAGGCATCCGGGCCTTGGGATCCAGCCAGCTAAAATAGCTGTGGGGATAGAGCAGCATTGCACTGCAAAGTATTAACTGTTTGCCCTCCAAGTATCTTGCAAGATTGAAACCTGCTGTGAAGTAAACCTGCTGTGCATTTTGTATGATAAAGGACTGCATTATATACCACTGCAACTGTATGTAAAAAGTTGGACTGTTCCACCAAGTAAAGCAACGTTTGGTTTACCAACTGCGTACTCTATTAATCCTCCTACAAATCGGTGTGCCACCGTTACAGGCACTGGCGTCACTAATCTTAAAGGGACCTTACCTAAGGCACTCAAAACACCTACAACATCCAGGGCACCTCACACACCATCAGGCCTGGTCCCTATCTACAGAGTGTGCCCCAGAGGACCTAGTGTCTGCCTCTCCTTTCACTGTTGCATGCCTGCCCTGGGTTCTCCTCAGAAAAGTGAGTAACCCTCGATTGCCCATACCGTGACCTCACTGTCGCTGTACCCTGCATGTCTGGCGTGCTGCAAATATAAATTGTAGGCCTATTATTTAGGCGCTGGATGACAGGTATACGTTTACGGACAGAATTAGACTTGGTGATGCACGGTAGTGTTTGAAGTTATTGAGAATGACCCTATCAGCACCTTCAATGTAATATACCCTTTTATGGATAGATTTAAACTTGGCCTGATACAGCAGAAAACAATTATTTAGGGAATTGCTAAGTTGGGAATTGTATTCAACCCAGAACAAAAACTGTGCTTTGGCAGACACTAAATAACTTTGCCAGGCACAGCCGTAACCACAGATTTAGCTGAATATAAATTGTAGGACTAGTATTTAGGCGCTGGATGACAGGTATCCCTTTTACGGACAGAATTAGACTTGGAAATGCACGGTAGCGTGTGAAGTTATTGAGGATGACACTATCCGCACCTTCAATCTAATATACCCTTTTATGGATAGATTTAAACTTGGCCTGATAGAGCAGAAAACAATTATTTAGGGAATTGCTAAGTGGGGAATTGTATTCAACCCAGAACAAAAACTGTGCTTTGGCAGACACTAAATAAATTGACCAGCCACAGCAGTAACCACAGATTTATCTGAGTATAAATTGGAGGCCTAGTATTTTGGCGGTGGATGACAGGTATACGTTTACGGACAGAATTCGACTTGGTGATGCATGGAAGCGTTTGAAGTTATTGAGAATGACCCAATCCGCACCTTCAATCTAATATACCCTTTTATGGATAGATTTAAACTTGGCCTGATACAGCAGAAAACAATTATTTAGGGAATTGCTAAGTTGGGAATTGTATTCAACCCAGAACAAAAACTGTGCTTTGGCAGACAGCAGACAGTATTACAATTGGCTAGCCACAGCTGAAACACCAGATTTAGGGTACTGCTATTTTGGCAATTGTATTTTACCCCTCAATAAAATAGCAAGCACAGCCAAGCCCCTGCTGTAGGATATAGCAAAAAAAAAAAAAAACACTATTGATGGTTAAAAATGGACTTGGTGGCAGCTTGTTCTGGCGCACCACAAGACACAAAATGGCCCCCGATCACCCCAGAAAAAAGTGACTGAAAAACGCTCTGGGCAGCCTTAAAACAGTGAGCAATTGAATTGCAGAGGTTGTATGATACACAGCTGTACATCGATCACTTCAGTAAGTAAATCCCTGCCTAATCTGGCCCTAACAGCAGCAGCTGCATCCTATCCCTACACTGATCAGAGCAGAGTGACGTGCGGCGCTACATGACTCCAGCTTAAATAGAGGTTGGGTCACATGCTGCACTGGCCAATCACAGCCATGCCAATAGTAGGCATGGCTGTGATGTCCTCTTGGGGCAAGTAGTATGACGCTTGTTGATTGGCTGCTTTGCAGCCTTTCAAAAAGCGCCAAGAAAGCGCCGAACACCGAACCCAAACCCAGACTTTTACGAAAATGTTCGGGTTCGGGTCCGTGTCACGAACACTCCAAATTTATACAGTTCGGGTTTGCTCATCTCTATACACATGCCATATACACAACCAGCTCACACACTGTACACATGCCATGCACAAACAGCTCACACACGTCACACCTGCCATACACAACCAGCTCACCATACATCACACATGCCAATCACAGGCCACACCAGCACTCATCACATCTTCTGAAATTACACATTGATGACTTTGTAGATGACAGTCAACCCCTAACTTAAGGTCAGTGTCCGCTCAGTTCATTATTACAGTATAGCCATGGTAATAATAACAGCTCCATCTTATCATATTTAAAGTTAAAATGAGCATGTTTTATCAGAGGTAGTATTCCACAAGCAGAAAATCGAGGGTAGCAGAAGATGGAAATAGTGTTATAATATGTAGCAAAATTGTACAATAAGACTTTTTGCATGCGTTCTGTATTCGTCAAAAGTTAACATTTCCAGTATCTTAACAGCTGCCTAAGGTGCAATCTGTGGCCTTCCCAGCATAGAAAGGTACACAAGAATGACCCAATAAAGTCATTAGTGGAAGCATTCATGTGTTTCTTAAAAACTGGATTCACTCTATGTGGTTAAGGATTACCAATGTATTTTCCTTGTTGGTATTAAGGCCAGGGCTGCACGGCGACATGTGTCACGGAAAAGTCATGCAACATTTTTTATAATGATAGTCAAAGTTGGATTTTTAGGAGACTGTTGCGCTGCAGTCTCAGCATTTTGCATGTCGCAATGCGACACCATTGACAGCCATTATGAAATATGTTGCACAATATTGGTCCAAATCATAGCATAGATATAACTTTAAAAGTTAAATTCTGTCTGTCTACTGCAACCATCAGTGGAAGCTTTAGAGTCTAATGGATATTGTTTTATTACTAAGTATAAGATAAGATAATCATAGGGTGTCCGTCTCCTGTGATCTTCAGTGATCTGTTTTTATCTCTAAGGAAGCCCTTTAGCACAACTGCAGGGGAAATTAAGCATTACACACATCTGGATTTTCTAGAGTGAGAAACATTCTACTAGATGAGCTACTTAAACTTGGGACTTCCCTCTATTACCTGAGAATTCAACAATATGGTATTTAAATGGGTATCCAAACCAAAAGGATTTGCCTCATCAGTTGTCTCTTCATGAGTTGACTGCTCTAGAGGAGTTCTCCACTTTGGACACTCACTATTTATTCGAAGGGCCTCCCTTCTGGGAGCCAGTGATCAGCTATAATTTTTGGGAACACCAGATAGTAAGTGTGCAAGCATTACACAATGTCCATTCAGATCAATAGTTTATACATGATAGGGCAGGTCCTCCAGAGAGAGAAGTTCTTTGTAACAGCTCTCGACGCTGGTCAATTGATGAGGATCCTAAATAGAGGAATTTTTTCTATTAATTCATAATTTCCTAATAGGTGTGTTTTAAACCATAGTAAACAACCTTTTAAAGGGTTATCCAATGATTACTGTAAAAAAATGAAAATCAGAGTGCATGTTGCACTCATGACACAAAGATAGAACCAACCCTGTACCTCACATGGATCCAGAGATCTCCACATTCATGGCTCCATTTGCTCTCCTAGATTTATTTTAAGCTGATGTTCTTTCTTAGGTGGCATGTCCATTCTGCTGCAGCTGGTGGCCGTTGAAGGATGGAATGAGCATGTGCATCCATATCAGTGAGGTGGACAGAAAAATTATAAAAAGGATAAAAGGGGGGTTTACCACCTCTAAGGAAGGACCAGGTGCTAACTGTGCAGGCAACATGTAAGATTTTAGGACATTTTTTAATCAATACCTAATGCCTAGAGCAGGGCTGGCCAACCTGAGGCTCTCCAGCTGTTGCAAAACTACAACTCCCAGCATGCCTAGACAGCCTACAGCTATCAGTCTACAGCATGGCATGGTGGGAATTGTAGTTTTACAACAGCTGGAGAGCCGCAGGTTGGCCAGCCCTGGCCTAGAGCATCATTCTCAAGGATATTAGGACTTTTCCTTCCTAAACTGTGAAATGTCTCAGTGCATAGGTGAGAGAAGCTAGTAATGTATGGCATACATGTAAACCTTTGCCTTATATGCGCTCATTCTTCAGCCTTCTGGTAATTCGGCCTTAACAACCTTGTAAATTTATGTGAAATTGATGATTTACGTACTACTTGTCACAATACATGAATCTTACTATACAGTATGTTTGGTAGTGGTTTCAAAGTTTTTGCTAATTATTTTATTTTATTTTATATTTTTACCTTCATAATAGGATTTTATAAGAGCAATACACGAATCATATGTCTAGTAATTCAGATAAATGTTTCTATCAGATGCAATCGATTATGTCTTGTGATATAAATCATGTTTATTGATATAGTGTCTGAACTAAATGTTTTTTATTGAAAACCATTTATCACCATCTGTACGGAGAACATACATGCTGCACGTAGGTAGAAAGAGAAACTGTGGCCGAGCCTCTGTGTAATTTATAGTCACAATAATTAAGAATGTCTTGAAGAATAGACTAGTAGTAACTACAAGTGTTCTTTGTGCTCAAAGGATTATACTTAATCAGGCTTAGATTTTGCAAGAATGGAAAATGGCTCAGTGTACTAACACATTTGTGTGTGGTTTTTTTTCCCCGTTTTTTTTCGTATACAAATCTGTATATAAGAAAATCATGTCTGCTTTCTTTGAAAAACAGTGCCACACCTGTCCATGGGTTCTGGCTGGCATTGCAAGTCAGCTCCTGTGAAGGGGACTAAACTGCAATTCCACAAATAACCTGTGGACAGATATGGCACTTTCTTGGAAGGCAGCATCCATTTTTTTCTTATCCAGGGCAACCTCACCTGCTCAATACTAAGGAAATCCTGAAAACATGACCGGCAGGTGGACCCTGAGGACATGATTCAAGTATGCTCCAATTGGCCTGAAAGTTGTTATATGGCACTCTGAGGTCTTTCTTTAAAAAAATAAAATATATATATTTTTTTGCTCATTCTGAACCCCCTCTCCTTTTAATCTCTTGAACTCAATGACAGCAATGTCAGAGTGACACGGATATATATAGCTATGGCTAAACACATGGTTGATGATGTTAACAAACAGCGTGTTTAACCCCTTCTTGACATCTGCCATACACGTACAACCAGGGGAGCACCCAGGAATTTTGTCTAGGGGGGGTCCGAAAGGCAAAAAAATGTGGCATGTGTAGTGCGGGGGGGGGGGGGGGGGGGTCGGGGTGGCTGTAGTGTGTTGCGCTGATTCTTTTACTTGGCCATTTCTAAAAGCTCTGCAGAAATGGAATAATCCGGCTCGCGCAGCGCCATTTTTAGCCCCGCCCATTATTAAAAGCCCCTCCTACATATAATAGGCCACACCCAACAAACACTGTACAGCTGAAATTCTATAGTTGAGGCCTGTCTCTACAGATCATACGGAGAGGGGAGGGCCTGTCCTGGCTGCACTGCCTGCTTATACAACAAGCTACAGCTAGGAAGCTCCTCCGCTCTCCTCCCTCCCCAGATCCTGCTCAAGGCCTGTGGTTCTCCCCACCATCTGTCACCCGCCCGTGGCCTGCTGCCCCCTTTGGCCGTCCTCACCCAGCTCTGAATCCTCCTTCTGCAAATGGCAGGGGGAGGAGCCGGAGCATCTCCTCTCCTACATAGCGCCACATACCTCTTACATCCAGTGATGTCACCTTTGTTGTAGACGTTGTCTTTCTTTATCTTCTCCATTCAGACCAGACGGCCATGATGATTTTTCAGCCATCTCTCGTCTCTGCAGAGATTAACAAACAGACATTAACAAACAGACATTAGTTTCCCACATTTCCATCATCTTCTGAACACCCTTTCCTGCCACCCCCAATACTATACTGCAGAGAAAGTCCCCCTGGAAATACTGCTACCACACAGATAGTGCCCCCTTCAACAATTATTGGCACACAGTGCTCTAAAAAATAACTGTTCCCAGACACTAATAGTATGAAGATAATGTCCCCCAAAAATAATTGTGCTAAGCTGATACTGTGCCAGGGTGCCCCCCAAAGTAACAGTGCTCCCCAAAATCCCACCAATAGAAATAATTCTCTGCCAGAGCACACTTAGTAGTAATAATGCCCCTATAGTGCCCATACTAGTAATCATGTTCCTCATAGCCCCCAGTAGTAGTAAAGCTAATACCCCCTAGTAGTAATAATTCTCCCTATAATATGACAGTACATGAAATATCCCCGCTTAGTGCCCGCAGCTGAGCTAATGTCCCCATAATGTATGCCAGTATAAAATACCCCTATATAGTGCCCCAGTAAATGCCCTCATAGTGCTCCTCTCGCCCTTTCCCATAGTGTCCCCCATAATATGCCAGTAAAAAATGCACCTTCTAAGTGCCACCATATGCCCCAATAGTGCTCCACTCCCCCATAGTGCCCCCAAATAATGCCCCATAGTGCCGCTCTCCCCTATAGTGCCAGTAAAAAATGCCCCCTTAGAGCCACCAGATGCCATAATGCCCCCCATAATGTGCCAATAAGAAAAAAGGCCCCTTTAGAGCCCCCACTTCCCCATAGTGCCCCCAAATAATGCCCCTATAGTGCCACCAGATGCCCCATAGTGCCGTTCTCCCCTATAGTGCCCCCCATAATGTGTCAATAAAAAAAAGCCCCTTTAGACCCCCCAGATGCCCCCATAATGCTCATTTCCCCCATGGTGCCCCCCCCATAATGTGCCAGTAAAAAATGCCCCCTTATTGCCACCAGATGCCATAATGCCCCCCATAATGTGGCAATAAGAAAAAAATTCCCCTTTAGAACCCCCACTTCCCCCATAGAGCCCCCAAATAATGCCCCTATAGTGCCACCAGATGCCCCATAGTGCCGTTTTCTCCTATAGTGCCTCCCATAATGTGTCAATAAAAAAAAGCCCCTTTAGAGCCCCCAGATGCCCCCCATAGTGCTCCTCTCCCCCATGGTGGCCCCCCCATAATGTGCCAGTAAGAAATGCCCCCAGAGTGCCACCACCAAAAAAAATTGGGCTGTAAGAATTATCAGATGCCCCCATTGTGCCAGCTCCCCCCCCCCCTCCAAAAAAAAAATATAGAAAACACTGATACTTACCTCCATCAGCAGCGATGAGATGCAGGCTCTTCCGGCCTGTGTCCCTGCTGTGTGCTGCCCGGCTCAGGCAGCGCGATAATGACGTCACACACCTCTCCCTCCCCTGCCGCAGCACAGGATGGATATGGAGATGAGCACTTCCACAATGGAAGCGCTCATCTCCTACTGCCCGCCCGGCCCCCCCACCGCTGCCGCAATTACATCCAGGGCCGTGCCGCCTGTGGTGATCGGCGGTGCGGCCCTGAGGGATAAAAAAAAATAATAATGTCTGGTTGTTCTAGGGGGGGTCCAGACCCGCTGGACCCCCCCTGTAGGTGCGCCACTGCGTACAACAGATGTCGGGTCTTTAAAGATGGAGCGGAGCAAGCTCCATAGCTGCAGGGTGCCTGCTATTTCACAGAGCAGACCCATGGGAATAATCTATAAGATTAGCGATAATGCCAATCGCGGACATTTAACCCCTCAGATGCCATGGTCAAAATTGCGCACAGGATCTGAGAGCTAAAAAACGGGTCGGATCCCCTTCCCCTCGCTGAGATCAGGGATGGTGTTCAATAATAGTAATAGGGCTGAGTCAGTACAATGCCTCCAGTCCTATTACTTGTATGTTTTAATGCAGGTCTACAGGCGGCAGCACTGCATTGCAATATACAAAATTTGTTATTCAGTAATCTATTAATAGATCCCAAAGGGGACTTTAAAAAAAGTCCTGGTCAGACACACGGACAAAAGCTGCAGCTAACAAAGCTATTTGGCCTCCATATTAGCAACAGGAATACATTTCCCCTTTTTGCTTTTATAGAGAAGTTCTAAAAGCATGGCTTTCCAGTAATCATCAGATTGCTTGATGGTATGGATAAGCCTGTCATTAAATATGCAGGCAAGCATACTGCCAGTAACTTAGCGTGGGGGAGCCATTGCGCTGAGCGCCAAATTGCACGGGGCGCCAGGCAGCAGGCATCTCACGTTTTGCCTCATAGGCCAGGCCTGGAGCCTATAAGGCAGTAGAACGGCGCAGGAGATCGCCTGACCGTGACCTCCTGCATCGGGTCTCGCGAGATGACATGAGGACGTGGCGCAGGAAGGCACAGTGGGGCATTTGTGATCGCCTGCGCCGGGACGCCACAAGCGGTAATGGAGTGAGGAAGACAGGTGAGTTAGTATATTATTTTTTTTGTGTAAGTACCCTAGGGCAGGCCATACTGGGGGCACTATTGAGGTGGGGGGCATTATCAGTTTAAATGGAAGAAAAAAATCTGTATTATTATAATCTATAATGGCCCCCTCTGTATTATTAGTATATATAATAGCCCCCTCTGTATTATTAGTATATATAATTGCCGCCTCTGTATTATTAGTATATATAATAGCCCCCTCTGTATTTTTAGTATATATAATAGCCCCCTCTGTATTATTAGTATATATAATGGCCCCTCTGTATTATTAGTACATATAAAAGCCCCCTCTGCATTATCAGTATATATAATGCCCCCTCAGTATTATTAGTATATAATTGCCCCCTCTGTATTAGTATATACAGTACAGACCAAAAGTTTGGACACACCTTCTCATTCAAAGAGTTTTCTTTATTTTCATGACTATGAAAATTGTAGATTCACACTGAAGGCATCAAAACTATGAATTAACACATGTGGAATTATATACATAACAAACAAGTGTGAAAAAACTGAAAATATGTCATATTCTAGGTTCTTCAAAGTAGCCACCTTTTGCTTTGATTACTGCTTTGCACACTCTTGGCATTCTCTTGATGAGCTTCAAGAGGTAGTCCCCTGAAATGTTTTTCACTTCACAGGTGTGCCCTGTCAAGTTTAATAAGTGGGATTTCTTGCCTTATAAATGGGGTTGGGACCATCAGTGGCGTTGAGGAGAAGTCAGGTGGATACACAGCTGATAGTCCAACTGAATAGACTGTTAGAACTTGTATTATGGCAAGAAAAAAGCAGCTAAGTAAAGAAAAACGAGTGGCCATCATTACTTTAAGAAATGAAGGTCAGTCAGTCAGCCGAAAAATTGGGAAAACTTTGAAAGTAAGGGCTATTTGACTATGAAGGAGAGTGATGGGGTGCTGCGCCAGATGACCTGGCCTCCACAGTCACCGGACCTGAACCCAATCGAGATGGTTTGGGGTTAGCTGGACCGCAGAGTGAAGGCAAAAGGGCCAACAAGTGCTAAGCATCTCTGGGAACTCCTTCAAGACTGTTGGAAGACCATTTCAGGGGACTACCTCTTGAAGCTCATCAAGAGAATGCCAAGAGTGTGCAAAGCTGTAATCAAAGCAAAAGGTGGCTACTTTGAAGAACCTAGAATATGACATATTTTCAGTTGTTTCACACTTGTTTGTTATGTATATAATTCCACATATGTTAATTCATAGTTTTGATGCCTTCATAGTCATGAAAATAAAGAAAACTCTTTGAATGAGAAGGTGTGTCCAAACTTTTGGTCTGTACTGTATATAGAGTAGAATGTGATATTTTTATTGTGTTAGATTATAGCTTGAGATCCAATATATCACATTTCACCAAATTTAAACATTATATAGACACACAAAATACTTCTAAGTAACCAAACTTTATTTTCTCTGTTAAAAAATAAATAAATGAGGTATTAGAAGGTTTTTTGAAACATAGAAAATACAATAATGATGTTTATAAACACAAAAAAAACAAATTTTTATTATTTATAATGAGCTTGATTATGTTTTTGTTCCAGAAAACTTTAGCCCGCAAGCGCAAATCAAGGGTCTTCTTTCCCTTGCGAGTCCCTACACTTAACTATGACATAAATTACACAGGCTTTCTAGAAAACAAAAAAAAACAAAATAACTATCGAGCACAGAAGAAATTAAACACTGCCACGAATAGCATCCCTCTGCAGTCCCAGGTCGTCTATGCAGGGTCCTATCCAAACACAAACCTGGTGACATAGGAAAATCTTCCTTGTCAACAGAAGAGGAAGCCTCGTGAATCCTGGTGAAATTGTGTAGAACATGACAAGCTTGAATCACCAGGGTAGCATTCTCTGGATCCATCTGTATGGATGACAAAAATACCCTCCTCTTGCTAGAGAAAGAGCACTACAACATACCGACGGGCACGAGTCAACCGGTAGTTGAAAATACGCCTCCTGACATCCAAACCATGCTTTGGGAAGGGCTGCATAACATGGTGAGTCAATGCAAACCCTTCATCCGCCACGATGACAAATGGAGCCGGCAGACCAGCAGATCCAGGCAGTCTTCTGGACTTGGGCAGGGCAAGCTGGTTGGCACAAAGCCGCTCACCCATTTTAGAATCACTAAAGATGCGAGCATCTGCTGTGCTTCCATAGGCCCCGATATCAACCATTATATAACGGTAGTTACTGTCAGCAACAGTCTTAAGCACTACAGAAAAATATTACTTATAATTGAAGAATCGTGACCCTGAGTGAGGAGGCTTCTTCACACAGATGTGCTTGCCATCCAGTGCCCCGATGCAGTTGAGAAACTGCGCAGAAAGATTGAAGCCCTCAGCGATCTGAACCCAATCGTCCGTCTTGGGCTGTGGCATCACCGTTTCTCGGAGTTGATGCCAGATGACATGGCACTCAAAATGCAGGGATGCAAAAGAGTTCCCACTTGCAAGGAATCTGTTGAAAAATACAGAAAAATAAAATATCAGTAAGCAGCCAAAAAAAGGTAACATACAATACATGATTAGTCTAATGTTTGATATGAGACATATGGGTACCACTATCTATGTCCATTCACTATAAATAACATTTCTAATGTGATTTTGTGTGTATGAACAAAACACTTTCAGAAATTGGGGTGTGGGCACTACTCACACAAGCTATGCTAGAGCAACTGTGTTTACGCCATTTCCATGCAGAATGTATGAACGACTTAAAGGATGATGTGAACACTCTGCATGATGATGACATTAGCCAAACAAACACAAATTGTAAACCATTTTAAAATACACGACTACCTTTAATCTAGCCATGTTATGTGTCAGGGATTTAACCCCAAAAATATATTTGACAAAGGGCCAAACATATTATGGACAAAGCAAGGTAACTTCTACAAACATTAGCACATGTCTAACACCAGTTACTGATGACAGAAGCCGTGCACATTACTGTTTGACCTATGAATAAGATATAGCTTACCTCAACGTCACGATGAGCCTTTTCTCAGGAGTAATGCTGCGCCTCATATTGGTGTCCATGAAGGTAAGGACAGTACGTAGAGGCAACAGCAAGCAATCAAATGTAGACACTGACATCCGACAGAACGCCAAAAACTTCTCAGGATGCTGCCGAAGATCTTGGTAGAGGGTATGAAAGTGTCCTTTCTGGTAGCGTTGGGAAACAATCGGATGGACCCAAAATCACTGCGTTATACTAGGTTCCTCGTCCAACTAAAGGGAGCGCTATCCCCATCACCGAGAAACTAGCCAGTGCAGTACAACTGAAACCAAGATGCAACAAAGGAAAAGCCAAGAGCAACAAAGCCAAGCAACTAAACAAATCTCTGTACCCTGTAAAGACTATAGAAAAAGGCCACCAAACAAAACTCAGGTGAAAAGCATATACAGTGGATATAAAAAGTCTACACACCCCTGTTAAAATGTCAGGTTTCTGTGATGTAAATTTTTTTTGACAAAGATAAATCATTTCAGAACTTTTTCCACCTTTAATGTGACCTATAAACTGTACCACTTAATTGAAAAACAAACTAAAATCTTTTAGGTGGAGGGAAGAAAACAAAAAAACTAAAATAATGTGGTTGCATAAGTGGGGATGTAGCTATGTTCAGAATTAAGCAATCATATTCAAAATCATGTTAAATAGGAGTCAGCATACACCTGCCATCATTTAAAGTGCCTTTGATTAACCCTAAATAAAGTTCAGCTGCTCTAGTTGGTCTTTCCTGAAATTTTCTTAGTCACATCCCACAGCAAAAGCCATGGTCCACAGAGAGCTTCCAAAGCATCAGAGGGATCTCATTGTTAAAAGGTATCAGTCAGGAGAAGGGTACAAAAGAATTTCAAAGGCATTAGATAAACCATGGAACACAGTGAAGACAGTCATCATCAAGTGACATTACCAAGAACTGGACGTCCCTCCAAAATTGATGAAAAGACGAGAGTAAAACTGGTCTGGTAGGCTACCAAGAGGCCTACAGCAACAATGAGCTGCAGGAATATCTGGCAAGTACTGGCTGTGTGGTACATGTGACAACAATCTCCGTATTCTCCATATGTCTAGGCTATGGGGTATAGTGGCAAGTCGCAAGCTCTTTCTTACGAAGAAAAACATCCAAGCCAGGCTACATTTTTTTAAAACACATCTGAAGTCTCCGAAAAGCATGTGGGAAAAGGTGTTATGGTCTGATGAAACCAAGGTTGAACTCTTTGGCCAAAATTCCAAAAGATTTGTTTGGTCAAAAACAACACTGCACATCACCAAAAGAACACCATACACACAGTGAAGCATGGTGGTGGCAGCATCATGCTTTGGGGCTGTTTTTCTTCCGCTGGAACTGGGTCCTTAGTTAAGCTAGAGGGAATTATGAACAGTTCCAAATACTAGTCAATATTGGCACAAAACCTTCAGGCTTCTGCTAGAAAGCTGAACATGAAGAGGAACTTCATCTTTCAGCATGACAACGACCCAAAGCATACATGCAAATCAACAAAGGAATGGCTTCACCAGAAGAAGATTAAAGTTTTGGAATGGCCCAGCCAGAACCCAGACCTGAATCCGATTGAAAATCTGTGGGGTGATCTGAAGAGGGCTGTGCACAGGAGATGCCCTCGCAATCTTACAGATTTGGAGTGTTTTTGCAAAGAAGAGTGGGCAAATCTTGACAAGTCAAAATGTGCCATGCTGATAGACTCATACCCAAAAAGACTGAGTGCTGTAGTAAAATCAAAAGGTGATTCAACAAAGTATTAGTTTAAGGGTGTGCACACTTATGCAACCATATTATTTTATTTTTATATTTTTTCTTCCCTCTACCTAAAAGATTTCCATTTGTTTTTCAATTGAGTTGTACAGTTTATAGATCACATTAAAGGTGGAAAAAGTTCTGAAATGATTTATCGTTGTTTCATTTTTTTACATCACAGAAACCTGACATTTTAACAGGGGTGTGTAGACTTTTTATATCCACTGTACACCTGTATCCTGGGTGTGGATATTTAAATCTCCCTTTTTTTTTTTACATTCCTTGTTTTTTTTGCGGTCCGCAAAAAAAACTGAAAATGCACGGAAACACAATGGAAACAAAAACTGAAGCGGACAACGGAACAACGGACTCCCATTTTGCGGACCACAAAAAAAAACTGTTGTGTGCATGAAGCCTAACAGAAACAATGTTGCAATTTTAGTCTGCCATAGACTTGTCTTAAGACTCAATACAAGTCAATGGGGATGACTGAGAAGTTCTTAGACATAAACAACAGTCTAGATAGAGCTTAGTTGAAAGGTCACCGTTTCTGGTTCTTTCCCTCTAAAATTTACCTGTGCATATTACCTTATAGTAACTGTGGAAAATTACTAGCTCAATTCATAGGTTGAAAGTCCCCAAATCTCCCAGAATTAGCTGATTGTGGTTTAATCCTTTCCACAGCACAGTGCAAATAAAGTAAAATAGCAGTACAAATTAACAATATATGCAGAGGACCGGACCGCAGGGGCAGTATGTGAGTGCACGGTGGGCTGATGGGGGTAGTAGTCGTGCTCACGGTTTTATAGCTCCCTGGGTCGGCGTGCAGTGATAAGGAAGACACCACTAAATCCTCCAGGGCACTCTCTATTGCAGGGAACACCAGCCAGATAGAAGTTGAGGTGCTCTTGATGGTAATGAGTATGCTTAGGGTGCTTTGGTGGCTGGGCCCCTGTGTTCGTGACGCCAGCACAGTAAGGTGCAATTAGGAGATGTAGAATAAGGAAACCAAGTTTCTCAACAAACTCCCAGTACTTTACTGAAGCTGATCCAAAGGTCATCAATGTATGCAAAAGTCATTTACAGAAAGGCAGCTTTTACAGTGAAAAATGGCCTTTCTGTCCTTGGTTATGGTGGGCACCTTGTAGCTTAGACTCTCTCCACCTAATGCAAAGTAGACTATAGCCTGCTAAACGACAGTTACCTTCCTTTGCCAACATTCTCACTCCCTCTCCAAGTTGCCTGGTTCCTCTGTAATCTTTCCCTTCTGTGGGCTGGTTCATGAAACTAACTATGGAGTTTGGATAACTCTCCAAAATGGCTGCTGAGGTCAGACATCACACACATTGACCTTCTTCTCCTTCTCCTCTGTACTGTGTGCAGGGCGGAGTCAGCCCTGGGAGGCTTGTTATAACCTCCCCCTCCCTATGCAACTTTATTGGAACTCCTTTACAAGCGGAATTTACAAGAAATATGATCACAGTATTAAGCAGTGTGTTTAAGGACACTGCATCCCCCCCCTGCTTTAATGTAAGTCGTCCTCGATGCACTCTTGCCACGATGATGCATCACCTTAAAAATATAAAAAGAGCATGCATGAATGCATATACACAGTACCATTACCCCATTCTTGTGTTTTCTCTTCTTTGGCTATACGAGAATTGACTTAGGCATATACATCAGGAGCATCACAATATAGAATGAGTGACAAGAGCCGTAGTTTCTCTTATAACTGGTGATCTGGGGGCGCTGACCTGGCACAGCGAACAGTAAAGGCCAGGATAGTCCATAAGGTAAAACAAAAAGGAAACTTCTCAGGGGGCTCAGAGGGTATGAGTCAGTTCCCTGGGCATGAAGCATGATAGTTGCAGAACATCACAGAGTGCTTTAGTACATCAAAGTCCATCTCTGGGCACATGACTTGAACGTTGCAAAATACGGGCAAAGGAGTCTTTACAGAGTCCTTAGAGCAAGGCAAATAATCAAGACAATGAGTCTCTTACTCCGGCTTTGTAGATTCAAATCATGTAAGAATGCAATCACAATTGAACTGGAAGGGCTGGAAGTCTCCTCCTCTGCTGCAGCTGCTGGAACTCCCTATAATGGGCAGGCGGCTGACCTTTAGTGGTCCGGTCGGATCTCTGAAGTGGCTGTGGCTCTATAGGCCTTGGTTCAAGATAACTTGGTACATCTTGAGATTCTAAGGATCCTTCACGAGGTAGTTTTTCTGGCTGAAGTGGGGCTGTATTAGTCTTGGTGGGAAAAACAAAGTTAAGCCATGGTGTAAAGAACCACTGAAGGGGATGGAAGTCTAATAGTAATTTTCCAATAGACTGTGTTGGTTCCTCTGGATCAGGTGGCTTTTCAGACAATTGCTCTGTGGATGGAGTTTCTTCTTGGACAATTTCTTTCAAACACAACTTGAGATGGTTGTGATGCACTATTTGTGGTACTCTGTTCTCTTTGGTCATTTCATAGATATCAGTCTCAGGATTAGGAATAGCTGTGATGATGTAGGGTTCTCTTTCCCATTTACTATCCAGCTTACTAGTGCGATGATTATTTTTCAGCCATACATGGTTGCCAATTTTTAAGGGTTCTGCTTTTGCACACAGATCATAGTCTTTCTGTTGCTTTTGGCGTACATTCGCCATGCAGATCTGGAAAATCTCTTGGGCATCAGCTAGGAGTTTTGGATGTTTACTGACCCAATCTGTTTGTGGTAAAGGATTGATAGAATCTGGAACTTGTACATCCAAGGTGAGATCTGCAGGAAATCTGCCTTGATGGCCAAACATAAGGTAATATGGAGTGTATCCAGTAGAACAATGGATGGTATTGTTGTAAAGATACATCAGTTGAGGTAGTAGAGTTGGCCAATCAGTTCTTTTAGTAGGTGGTACAGCTCTCAACTTTTCAATTAAGGTTTGGTTAATTTTTTTGGGAAATCCATTACCTTGAGGGTGGCAAGCTGAAGTGTTGGGCGAGCATGCTCGGTCGAACACTAGTTCGGCTTGAGCAACGTGATGCTCGGCACATCGCAGTGTTCGGCCAAATACTGGCTGGCCGGAACGCATCATCGGGTGCTATATAGCACCCGATGACACATGTTCAGCTCAGTATTAGTCAGGGAGAGCTAGAGAGCAGAAGGGAGAGATAGTGTAGGGATTAAAATAGCAATATTTTAGCTGTTATACTTGTTATAGACCCAAAAGTCCTTTTAAGGACTATTGTGTGTGGCAGCAATATATATTTTTAGCGCAACCTGCGCTAAATAGCTTGCAATTGTTTGGCAGCTGCAGACATTACCTGCGCTACATCTCCTGTCTAACGTGTGCACAGCCTAAAAATATCTGTGACATCCAGTGCACTTTTTCCATAGACGGTGTCCGTTACATTAACTGCGCTACATCTCCTGCATAACGTTTGCGTATCCGAAATATCAGTGACATTTAGTGTAATTTTTTTCGCCGCTGCGGACAGTTACATTAGCTGTGTAATGTTTGAGTACCCGAAATATCAGTGACATTCACTCAATTTTTTTTGCTGCTGGTGGCAGCGACATTACCTGCGCTACATCTCCTGTATGACATTTGCCCATCCTAAATATCAGTGACATTAATTAAATATTATTTTTTATTAGCCACTGATGACAGAGACATTACTTGCGCTATACCTCCCGCATAACGTTTGTGCAACCTAAATATCAGTGACATTAAATCAGTGTAATTTTTTATCAGGCGGTGGTGACAGCGACATTTCTTGCGCTATACCTCCTGTATAACGTGTGCGCATCCTAAATATCAATGACATTGATTCAGAGTAATTTTTTATTAGGCAGTGGTGACAGCGACATTACTTGCGCTATACCTCCTGTTTAACTTGTGCGCATCCTAAAAATATCTGTGACATTCTGTGTACTTAATTTGAGCATACAGTTACATAACCTGCGCTACTGTACGTTTGACATACTTGCAAGCATATATACCATTTAATATGCCAAAGGCGAGCAGTAAGGGACGGGGAGGTGGCCATGGCCCTGGGCGCGGTGAAACTGTGCCTGCTGCCAGAGTACAAGAGACACATTCATCCACGATACCTAGCTTCATGTCCCAGTTTGAAGGGCGGCGCAGGACACCACTCTCGAAGTCAGACCAGTGCGACCAGGTGGTCAGTTGGATTGCAGCAAATAATGCTTCCAGTCGGTTAAGCACCAACCTGTCTTCCACAAAGTCCAGTCTTAGTAGCCAAGAGTCTGGTCAACAGAATCCTCACCCTGATCCTCCTTCCTCCCACCATAGAGAGTGTTGGCAAACAAATGATCCCACACTCGGATATTCCGAGGAGCTCTTTTCATCGCCTTTCCTTGATTTGGCCCTCTCGCCAAGCCGACTTGAAGACGGACCTGAGGAGATCTTGTGCACTGATTCCCAAACTCTTGAGCATCCCAAGTCAGAAAAAGCTGACGGTTGGCAACGGCAATTAGTGTTTCATGAGGTGGATGATGATGAGGAGACATAGATGCCAATAAGTCAGCCGCAATTAGTTTTTCAAGAGGTTCATGATGAGGCTGAGACACAGTTGTCAATAACTGAGGTTGTTGTTAGGTCAACAAGTCACTAGGATGACCAGAGTGAGGAAGTGGAAGAAGAGGTGGTGGATGATGAAGTCACTGACCCAACCTGGAAAGGTGGCAAGCCGAGCGAGGACAGCAGTACAGAGGGGTAGAGATCCACATTACTGCAACAGGCTAGAAGAGGCAGTGGGGTGGCAAAAGGGAGAAGGCGGGCCACACCAAACAGGCCTTCAACTGTTCCTGGAGCACCCCTTTGCGACAATCTCCCTTGCCAAGGGGTAGGTGTTCCGCAGTCTATCGCTTTTTTGAGGAAAGTGCGGACAAAACTGAGCCAAACTGATCCGTTCTGACACACAATGAAAGTCAATGGGGACGGATCAGTTTTCTATGACACAATCTGGCACAATGGAAAATGGATCCGTCCTCCATTGACTTTGAATGGTGTTCAAGACGCATCCGTCTTTGCTATGTTAAAGATAATACAAACTGATCCGTTCTGAACAGATACAGACGGTTGTATTATCTGAATGGATCCGTCTGTGCAGATCTATGACGGATCCACACCAAACGCGATTGTGAAAATAGCCTAAGACAGGTGGTTTGGTCAACTTCTTCACGAGTTGGAAAGCGATATTTCTGTCTTCATTTCATTCGATTGGTATCTGGGCTTTCTGGTACTTCTTGGGATGTCCTCTCAAGAGTTGTTGTATCGGTTCACTAATCTGGGCAAAGTGAGGGAGGAAATGTCTGTAGTATCCGGCAAAACTAAGAAAACTTCTCACTTCTTTTACTGTGGTAGGAGTAGACCAATTCCGGACTGCAGCTATCTTCTCTGGATCTGGAATGACACCTTCAGAACAGACAATATGTCCCAGGTACTTGACTTCTGGTTTCAGTAGATAGCACTTTGATCTTGAGTCTGTGCTTGATTAGGACTTGACAAACTTCTCCAAGATGTTTTAAGTGGTCTTCATAGGATTTAGAGTAGACAATGACATTATCTAGGTATAACAAGACAGTTTCAAAGTTTTTGTGGCCCTAAACAGTGTTCCATTAGTCTTTGGAAAGTTCCAGGTGCATTGCAAAGTCCAAACGGCATATAGTTAAATTCAAATAGGCACATAGGGGTAGTAAATGCTGTTTTTTCATGATCTTCAGGAGCGATGGGTACCTGCCAGTAGAGATGGGCTTGTGGTTCGCCCGGCAGTCGTTTTACGACAAACTTTGATCGTTCTCAATTCGCCGAACAGGCGAACATATGGCGATGCCTGCCGGCGGCATATTCTTTTGCACTATGCAGAACTTTGACACATGACACATACAGCAAGTGGGACAGGACAGCCAATTGAGACATTTCAGAACATGGACACCCCCCCTTCCCTATAAATAAACCCGATCTGGCCGCCATTTTACATCAGTCTTTTGCCAGTGTAGGGAGAAGTTGCTGTGTGGATCAGGGACAGACTGTTAGGGACACCAAATGATAGCTAAAAGGGACACAAATGTCCTTTTAAGGACTGGTATAGGTGTGCTATCGATAGGTGTGACATACAGAGGGGTATGATATACTTATAATATACTTTCTAACATAGAAAGTAAATTATAGTGCATTTGTATTGTGCAGCAGTTGTGTGCGGTTCTGCTGCGATACTGCAGCTATACAGAGGGACAAACGCTATTAAAATAATTAACTGCAACTGGTGTGATATACTAGTTGCCCCCCAAAAAACTGATTGAGGCAAGGGTGTGATATACCTATAATATACTTTCTATTTAGTGCATTTGTATTGTGCAGCAGTTGTGGGCGGTTCTGCAGAGATACCGCAGCTATACAGAGGGACAAACGCTATTGGAACATTTAATTGCAACTGGTGTAATATACCTGTTGCCACAAAAAAAACTGATTAAGGGGTTTGATATACCTGCTTCTAGCAAATAATCATTAAGGGGTTCTGTATACAGTGTATATAAAATATACACACCCCTGTTAAAATGTCAGGTTTCTGTGATGTAAAAAAAATGAGACAAAGATAAATACATTTTTTCCTCCTTTAATGTGACCTATAAACTGTACAACTCAATTGAAAAACAATCTGAAATCTTTTAGGTAGAGGGAAGAAAAAATATTTTAAAAAAAATATGGTTGCATAAGTGTGCACACCCTTAAACTAATACTTTGTTGAAGCACCTTTTGATTTAATTACAGCACTCATTCTTTTTGGGTATGAGTCTATCAGCATGGCACATTTCGACTTGGGAAGATTTGCCCACTCTTCTTTGCAAAAACACTCCAAATCTGTCAGATTGCGAGGGCATCTCCTGTGCACAGCCCTCTTCTGATCACCCCACAGATTTTCAATCGGATTCAGGTCTGGGCTCTGGTTGGGCCATTCCAAAACTTTAATCTTCTTCTGGTGAAGTCATTCCTTTGTTGATTTGCATGTATGCTTTGGGTCGTTGTCATGCTGAAAGATGAAGTTCCTCTTCATGTTCAGCTTTCGAGCAGAAGCCTGAAGGTTTTGTGCCAATATTGACAGGTATTTGGAACTGTTCATAATTCCCTCTAGCTTAACTAAGGTCCCAGTTCCAGCTGAAGAAAAACAGCCCCAAAGCATGATGCTGCCACCACCATGCTTCACTGTGTGTATTGTGTTCTTTTGGTGATGTGCAATGTTGTTTTTGGGCCAAACATATTTTTTGGAATTATGGTCAAAAAGTTCAACCTTGGTTTCATCAGACCATAACACCTTTTCCCACATGCTTTTGGGAGACTTCAGATGTGTTTTTGCAAAATGTAGCCTGGCTTGGATGTTTTTCTTCGTAAGAAAGGGCTTTCGTCTTGCCACTCTACCCCATAGCCCAGACATATGAAGAATACGGGAGATTGTTGTCACATGTACCACACAGCCAGTACTTTCCAGATATTCCTGCAGCTCCTTTAATGTTGCTGTAGGCCTCTTGGTAGCCTCCCAGTCCAGTTTTCTTCTCGTCTTTTCATCAATTTTGGAGGGAGCTCCAGTTCTTAGTAATGTCACTGTTGTGCCATATTTTCTCCACTTGATGATGACTGTCTTCACTGTGTTCCATGGTATATCTAATGCCTTGGAAATTATTTTGTACCCTTCTCCTGACTGATGCCTTTTAACAATGAGATCCCTCTGATGCTTTGGAATCTCTCTGTGGACCATTGCTTTTGCTGTGGGATGCGACTAAGAAAATCTCAGAAAAGACCAACTAGAGCAGCTGAACTTTATTTGGGGTTAATCAGAGGCACTTTAAATGATGGCAGGTGTATGCTGACTCCTATTTAACATGATTTTGAATGTGAATGTGATTGCTTAATTCTGAACACAGCTACATCCCCAGTTATAAGAGGGTGTGCACACTTATGCAACCACATTATTTTAGTTTTTTTTTGTTTTCTTCCCTCCACCTTAAAGATTTCAGTTTGTTTTTTAATTGAGTGGTACAGTTTATAGGTCACATTGAAGGTGGAAAAAGCACAGAAACCTAACATTTTAACAGGGGTATATAGACTTTTTACATCCACTGTACCTGCTTCCACAAATACTGCTCTTCTATAGGGACTTTGTCAAAGGGTCATTTTGAAAATGACAGGCAGAGGTAGAGGCTGGCCATTCCGCAGGGGTGGTTGGCGTTGGGCAGGTGCAGCAGGCCGGAAGCTAAGTGGGAAGTTGGAGAAGGTGCGTGCGATTACGTCAAAGGACGCACCAGAGTTGGTTGAGTGGCTCACTGAGCCTTCCGCTTCTGCACCCTCCTCATCCTCTGTATCTGCACCCTCCTCACTCTCTGCTGTGTGCACCCCCAAAGACACCACCACCACCACCATAGCCCCTCTACTCAAGTCAGAGAAATTATTTTCCCATCCATTTCCAGACCTTACCAATGCGCAGCCATTCTTGACATTGGATGAGGAAGAGGAGGTAGCAACGGCCGCCACCCAGCGGTCTGACGACAGTACCCAGATCAGCCCAAGAACAAAGGTCCCCACTGTTGCTGCCTACTCCTAGATCTCTAATGTCAGTGGTGGTGAAGGTGACTATGATGACATGTCGATGGATGTCACGTGGGTGCCCACAAGAGAGGAAGAGGAGGGGAGTTCAGAGGGAGAGACAGAGCAGCAGATAGGGGGTAGAAGTAGGAGAAGCAGGCAGAACTCGCAGTGCACAGGAGGCAAAAAGCAGACTCCAAATGTTAGAACCTAAAAAGTTGATGACGCCGGATAACCCTCTTGGCAAATGGCTGACCGCCGGCTTGTCGGAACTGCTAGCTCGTCAACTACTGGCATATAAACTAGTGGACTCAGAGGCCTTTTAAAAGTGACTTCTAACAACTGAGCAACAGGGTAGTGTTTGGTCAAGGTTATAATGCTACTACTTAAGTTCAGGAGACAAATTGGCACTTTACCTTGAGAAACGGTTACTAGGTTTCTTGCAGCTCGGACGAGAGGATGGTCTTCTAGGTTGATAGAATACACAGAAGGTCTGTTGTATCACCTTTTTGGAGACAGGTGAAGCGGTAGGCATGTCAAGCTTCAAGCATTTCAGTATAACAGTTCCTAAGGACATTCATTTCTATAACTACTGGAGGGTTGTTGTCTTCCCTGACTTGCATAACAATGATATCTTGTTGGGGTAGTGTGGTTCCTCCCACTTGAAGAGATGCTTCCCAGTACCCATGCATTGGCACGGGTTTGCTGTTGCTGGCTATAATGCTCAGCCAGGATTCTGGTGGCTGTGTCAGCAGGTCATGGTCCCAGCATTTCTCAAATGCAGTCTGTTGGATAGTTGTGACTTGAGACCTAGTGTCCAATAAGTCAACAAAGGGAACCCCATTGATTCGGAGAATCACTTCTGGACGGGATCCTACATATCTGGGCATCCAGCTAGGATCTTCTGGACCTACTGCTTTACCTCCCGAGGGGCGGTCTTTGGCCTTAGGGGTCGACCTTTTAACTGCCAGCAAATCATTTCTGTATGGCCTGGCTTGTGACAGTATCTACAAATGGGTCGCTTTTGCTCGTTAAAGCGGTCAGTGGAACGTCTACAATGGTTTCTGGGATAAGTCGCTTTATCATCAAGAGGGTAATGTTTCCTTGGTAACAGTGTCTCATCCTCCAGCAATAAGGGTTTCTCCCACTGTTCCAGTTATTGGCATACTTTCTCCAGACTTTTGGTTAGGAAGTTGACTTGATCTGTCAGAGCAGCAACTGCATAAGGAACTGGAGCTCGGCTTCCTGACTATATGGTGACATTTTGGAGATATAGCTGGCTTATTCACAGACATTTCAGCAGGCCTAGTGGGCTCTGGTTGTGGATCTTTCCCCAGAATACTGATAGCTAGCTCTTTGAAGTCTAGGAAGGTAGAACTTGGGTGCTGTGCAGCTAACATCTTTAAGTGGCTCTTTAAGGTTTATGTCCTAACACCTTCAATGAATTGTTCTCTCAGCGTTTTATTTTGATCCTCTGCTTCATGGGCGTCTACCTGTATAACAGCTCGCAGGGCTTCCTGTAAGGATAATGTAAAGTCTCTGAGTGACTCACCGGGCTGTTGTCTTTTGCTGAAGAATCTCATCTTGACCTCTGACACAGTCCTGGGTTCAAAAGTGGTGTAGAGTCGTTCAAATATCTGCCCCACTGTTCTTTTCTCTGAGCTTGGCCAGGATTTCACTTTTCTGAGGGCGACTCCTTCCAAGTGTACAATGAGGATTTGCATTTGCTGTTCTGCTGACACAGGGTTCAATCTGAATATCGACAACATTTTTTCTTTAAACTCCCCTAAAGCATGAGCTTCCCCAGCATATCGTGGGAACCAGGGTGCTCCTAGAAAATAAGGTATTGTTAAGGGCTTGATGCTTGGTGCTGCAGAGGCTGGTGCTGCGCCGGAACTAGCTGCTGCAGGGAACCTGCTGAGAACAGGCTGCTCACTATCCCCTTGTTCAGACATGGCAATGACAGTCTTTCAATATAATGCAGATTAAATATGGTTTAGACACTTTTCATGTTGCGTTGCTATGGGCAACCGCTACTTTGTAGGTGTCTGGCCCTTTAGGAGACGCTGTGCCAGCTTAATATAGAGGAGTATGGTGCTCTGTAAAGCAGATTGTGATCCCAAACAGTCCTTATTAGGGCTAATTTTCCCAACTGCACTCACTCTGACATTCATTGATGATTCTCAGGCTGCAGGGGAGTTGGAAAACTTTTTTTTTCAAGGTCGAGCTCCTTTCACTTCCTCTATGGGTACAGCTGGTTTTTCTGTCCTCCTAGGAACTTGCACTCAAAAACTTTTGTTCCTCTGTGGAATAGCGGGGTGTACGTTGACCGTATACTATGTCCATTTGTGCAATCTCTCCCATCCTATGTGAGAGACACGGGGGATCTTCTCTCGAAATTGGAAAATATCAATCTTGAACCCAACTGGTTCCTAGCGTCGATTGATGTCGAGGCATTGTACTCCTCAATCCCCCATGACAAAGGCCTTGCTGCCACAGCATACTTTCTGAAAGCGAGGGGACTTCAGTTTGCTGCTCATAACGAACTTGTTCTTCAACTTTTGAACTTTGTTTTGACCAGCAACTGCTTTGTCTTCGACGGTCGTATATACCACCAGCTCAGGGGCACGGCGATGGTCAGTTCTTGCGCACCGTCCTATGCTAACCTGCTCCTGGGCTGGTGGGAGGAGACCATAGTCTTTGGTGACACACCTAATTTGTATACGGAGTACATCGTCCTCTGGGCCCGCTACATAGATGACATCTTCATCCTGTGGAGCGGGCCAGAGGACGAGTTCAAGAGGCTGGTGGATGAGCTCAACACCATCAATCTCCGATTTACGTCGGTGATTGTACATAACAACTTGCCCTTTTTAGACATCTGCATCTCACGAGACACCAAGGGGGATCTACAGACTACTATTTTCCGTAAGGAGCCATCCACAAATTCACTCCTTCGGTGGGACAGTTGTCATCCTGTCCCATTGAAACGTGGGATCCCTGTTGGCCAATATCTGAGACTCAGGCGCAACTGTTCGGAACCCCGGGAATTTACACAACAGGCAAACGAGCTCAGACAGCGTTTCCGGGCACGGGGTTATTCGGATAATACGCTGAGAAAAGCCTATCAAAGGGCCCGGCAGGAGACACATACTACACTCCTACATCCCACGGGTGGTCCCATAATCGGTCCACAACAAAATATGCTACGCATCATCGGTACATTTGATTTGGCGGCTAGGCAAATCAAGGAGATCCTAGCACGTAATTGGGACACTCTCCTGATGGATCCAGATTTGACTGCTGTTGTAAGTCCTTATCCATCAGTGACTTTCAGGAGAGGGACCAATTTGAGGGATCAATTTGTACACAGCCACTACAATCCTCCCAAAAAGAGGATGTGGCTGGATCAACCTGTGAATGGATGTTTCAAATGCGGTAGATGTAGTTTCTGCAAGTATGTCACCCAGGGCAAAGTGGTTGCAGTTGGCCCTACGGATCCAGACCATCGCATACGGGATTTCATCAATTGCCGCACCGCAGGCGTGGTTTACCTCCTCACCTGCGAGTGCGGCATTAGGTATGTTGGCAAGACCCGTAGGGAGCTACGGGTACGCATGGGGGAGCATTTGGGCGACATCCGCAACAATAGGGATACCCCAGTAGTGAGACACATCCACGCTGCCCACGACGTTCGTTCATCGGGGATCAGGTTTGTGGGACTGGAGGTGATCAGGAAGCCACCACGCGGAGGGGACTGGGACAAGAGGATTCTCCAGAAGGAGTGTTGGTGGATTTTCAGGTTGAAAACCACCAACCCCCTTGGTCTTAATGACCAGTTACAATTTGGTTGTTTCCTGTGACTGGGCTTAAACCCCCTATTACATATACAATCCTTCATCTAACACCAGCATGTGCTATGGATGCTGGACCGCATGGTGTCTTTTACCTCCTGCCATCTGCACTTTTTGTTATTGTTCCAGGTGTGGTCGTGGTCCTCTTTTTTACCTTAGGACCTTGCTCCTGTTTCTATACAGCAGGGGCCGCCTGGCCTTGTGATCGTGCTATACACTGTTATTTGCACGACTGTATCACCAGATATAAACGTTACCTAATGACCTCAATCATTTGGAGTTCTACATGGTCTAAATGTCTCTCAGTGGCCACTACACTCCATCTGGGTCTATTCATTTGCTGTTTATGTCACGCAGATGTTATCACTCTATTCATATGCTGTTTGTACCATCCAGATGTTACCACTTTTCAATGGTCTAAACGATTTATAGTTCTTTATTGTCTCATTGCCTTCATGTTGCAATCACACCCTGCCTGAGTCTAAGGGGGTTGCCTGCCATTTAAATGCCCCTCCTTGAGGTCCCATGCTGTCGGTGATTTTACTGTCACCCACGCGAGCATAGGCAAAGTAGTAGGAGTTGGCCGTATCTACTAAGCGACTCCTCCCACCGCCGCTATTACTCACCTTACAGCCGATGCCGCGCCCCGCCTAGGATGATGCTTCCAGGCCATGACGCCTATTATCGCGTCACTGAGGCCGCGCGGCAGTCGGGCTGTTTACTAGACGACTGTGCATGCGTCGGGATGGAGGCGGACCGCCGTGTCATCTGACACACGCATAGTCACATGACGCCGGCCGCACTCCTCACGCAGGCGCACAGTCAGCCTGCTTCTTCCATTTAAACTGATTGGCGCCCATAGCAGCGCCGACAGGCGCCGATACACAGGCGGCAAGTCAATCTGCACTGCCGCTTCACATGGTATTCGCCACACGCGCTCCATGCTGAAATTGTAAGTAAACCAACCATCCTTATGCCATATCTGTGAGGGTTGTTGTAAAGCACAGGTCCTGAACGGATTATTTTTTCTGTCATTTACCATCTATAGGTATCTGGGCTGATCTGGACTATATTAGTCTAATCAGGTCTGCGCAACCCCCAGGGCTTTCCCTGCTTATCCCTCCTTCCAACCTAGATAATCATCACATTGGGCTGGGAGCGCTGCTCCTTATGGCATATGCCACAGGCGCTCCATTATCATAACTGTGAGTAAACCAACCAACTATATGATACATTTATAAAGATTGTTGTCAGGCTTGGTACTTGAACAGATTTCCCTTTGTTGTTCTGCCATTCACAGGTACCCGGACTGATTTTGACCATACCGGTCTAGTCAGGCCTGTGCAACCAACAGGCCCCTCCCTTTCCTCTTATCTAGATACATTATTATATGTTGGTAGGAGCCAAGATATTATCCTCCACTTATGATCCCTGTCCCCTGAAGAGTTAGGGGGTCTTTTTTAGTTAAGTGGAGGTATACTCTGATATATTCCCGAAATAACAAAACGCGTAGGGACTTCTACATACATATATCTTTCATACTCATTTCTCTCACCCTACCCCGGTAGCCCTTATCATCATCAGGACCATTCCATTGTCCCTTTAGGGCTATCTAGGGTGACTTAATAGGGCTAGGTTCCGGACGTGGCCACCCCTTGCGGGGACAGGACCTCGTGTTAGGTGTATACCATAGGGATTTACAGGCCAAGTAGGGCGTCAACAGGGATAGCTTTTCCCTGTAGCCCCTTGGAACCCAGGTACCACCTACCAGAGGACATTTTTCAGAACACGAGAAGTTCCTCCACCTCCTGTGCTTTGGACTATACCTGTCCTGGCTGGCATACCGGTAAGATCTACCCTTTATCCTGCCTTATGGCATAATTTAAGGTCTACGGCACCTGCCAAAGACCCTATTTTTGTGTTTAACTGTTGGTCAGCTCTGGTTGAGTGACCTATCTTTTGGGGACTCACCCACGTGGGCCCCATACTGTTGTCTGTTTTGTTTGTCTGGTAGGGGCTTGTCCTCCCCATTAGGGATCTTAATTAATTCTAATAAACTTTAGTTTTTTTTTAAAAATTACGTTACTGCCCCTCATTCCTTTTCACATTCTCTGTTACAGAGCAGTACATCCCGGGAGAGTGCTCTTGCACCATCTCCCCCCAGGGACCACCCTCATTTTTCTTCCTCTGTGGAGGCAAGCTGTTTGTCTCCCTCAGTAATGGAGAGCAAACACAAGATGACTGATTAACCCCTATTTTACCAGAAGCAAATACATGTATTACAGTCACAAGTATGGGGTTTTTACAGATGCTGTAAGCTTCAGCAGTGATCTGAGAGCACATATACAGTCGTGGCCAAAAGTTTTGAGAATTACATAAATATTGGAAATTGGAAAAGTTGCTGCTTAAGTTTTTATAATAGCAATTTGCATATACTCCAGAATGTTATGAAGAGTGATCAGATGAATTGCATAGTCCTTCTTTGCCATGAAAATGAACTTAATCCCAAAAAAACCTTTCCACTGCATTTCATTGCTGTCATTAAAGGACCTGCTGAGTAGTGATGAGTGGCAGGGGTCATATTCGAATTCGCGATATTTCGCGAATATTTTGTAGAATATTCGATGAAAATTCGCAAATTCTCAAATTCACGATTTATTTTTTTTAAATCAAAAAATCGGAAAGGTAATGATTGTGTAATATGCGAATTTTCGGAATTCGAATTTTCGGATTCGAATTTTTTTATTGCGAATTTTTCAACTTACAACTATTAGACAAAGAAGATTATATCACTATATTAGCTAAATTGCTCTATTCGATTTTTTTTTCGAATATTCTCTATATTGCTATAACTTCGTTTTTTCGAATATTCGTAATATTCTAAAACAAGAATATATAGCAATATAGCGAATATTCAAAAAAACCAATATAGAGCAAAATTCGCAAACACTACTACTCCTAAAGTCAAGTATATTGCAGCCTTCTTATTGGCCCACAAGCTAGAAGCAGTGAGGGATCATGTGTACTGATAAAAAAAATAAAAAATAATCTAAAAAAATAATTCTGAAAAAATTCGAATATTCGAAATTTCGAATATATATAACTATATTCGAAATTTTCGCGAATTTTCGAAGTGCATATATTCGCGATAAAAATTCAAAATTCGAATATTCGTGATCAACACTACTGCTGAGATCATTTCAGTAATCGTCTTGTTAACTCAGGTGAGAATGTTGACGAGCACAAGGCTGGAGATCATTATGTCATGCTGATTGGGTTAAAATGGCAGACTTGACATGTTAAAAGGAGGGTGATGCTTGAAATCATTGTTCTTCCATTGTTAACCATGGTGACCTGCAAAGAAACGCGTGCAGCCATCATTGCGTTGCATAAAAATGGCTTCACAGGCAAGGATATTGTGGCTACTAAGATTGCACCTCAATCAACAATTTATAGGATCATCAAGAACTTCAAGGAAAGAGGTTCAATTCTTGTTAAGAAGGCTTCAGGGCGTCCAAGAAAGTCCAACAAGTGCCAGGATCGTCTCCTAAAGAGAATTCAGCTGCAGGATTGGAGTGCCACCAGTGCAGAGCTTGCTCAGGAATGGCAGCAGGCAGGTGTGAGCGCATCTGCATGCACAGTGAGGCGAAGACTTTTGGAAGATGGCCTGGTGTCAAGAAGGGCAGCAAAGAAGCCACTTCTCTCCAAAAAAAACATCAGGGACAGATTGATCTTCTGCAGAAAGTATGGTGAATGGACTGCTGAGGACTGGGGCAAAGTCATATTCTCCGATGAAGCCTCTTTCCAATTGTTTGGGGCATCCGGAAAAAGGCTTGTCCGGAGAAGAAAAGGTGAGCGCTACCATCAGTCCTGTGTCATGCCAACAGTAAAGCATCCTGAGACCATTCATGTGTGGGGTTGCTTCTCATCCAAGGGAGTGGGCTCACTCACAATTTTGCCCAAAAACACAGCCATGAATAAAGAATGGTACCAAAACACCCTCCAACAGTAACTTATTCCAACAATCCAACAACAGTTTGGTGAAGAACAATGCATTTTCCAGCACGATGGAGCACCGTGCCATAAGGCAAAAGTGATAACTAAGTGGCTCGGGGACCAAAACGTTGACATTTTGGGTCCATGGCCTGGAAACTCCCAAGATCTTAATCCCATGGAGAACTTGTGGTCAATCCTCAAGAGGCGGGTGGACAAACAAAAACCCACTAATTCTGACAAACTCCAAGAAGTGATTATGAAAGAATGGGTTGCTATCAGTCAGGAATTGGCCCAGAAAATGATTGAGAGCATACCCAGTCGAATTGCAGAGGTCCTGAAAAACACTGCAAATACTGACTCTTTGCATAAATGTCATGTAATTGTCGATAAAAGCCTTTGAAACGTATGAAGTGCGTGTAATTATATTTCACTACATCACAGAAACAACTGAAACAAACATCTAAAAGCAGTTTAGCAGCAAACTTTGTGAAAACTAATATTTTTGTCATTCTCAAAACTTTTGGCCACGACTGTATATTGTTTTTACTAAGGCACAAAGGATTTGGATCCTGTTCGTGACTCCAAAATTATGCAGCTGACCGGACCGCAGGGGCAGTATGTGAGTGCACGGTTGGCTGATGGGGGTAGTAGTCTTACTCACGGTTTTGTAGTTCCCTGGGTCTGCGGGCAGTGATGAGGAAGACAGCACTAAATCCTCCAGGGCACTCTCTATTGCAGGGAACACCAGCCAGATGGAAGTTGAGGTGCCCTTGATGGTAATGGGTATGCTTAGGGTGCTTTGGTGGCTGGGCCCCTGTGTACGTGATGCCAGCACCGTAAGGTGCAATTAGGAGATGATGTATAATAAAAAGACCAAGTTTCTCAACAAACTCCCAGTAGTTTACTTAAGCTCATCCAAAGGTCATCAATGTATGCAAAAGTCATTTACAGCAAGGCAGCTTATACAGTCATTCACATTAGCTCCCAGAAGTTTCATAAGGAGCAGATTTCTATGACAACCAATCTTTCTCCCTTATTTCTCCAGGTTGGAGAGCTGTACTATCTCTGCTGTACTGTATAATCATATACTTCTGTATCCTCTCTAGGAATACTATATTCTGAAAAATGGCCTTTCTGTCCTTGGTTATGGTGGGCAGCTTGTAGCTTAGAATCTCTCCACCTAATGCAAAGGAGACTAGAGCCTGATAAACGACAGTTACCTTCCTTTGCCAATATTCTCCCTCCCTCTCTGAGTTGCCTGGTTCCTCTGTAATCTTTCCCTTCTATGGGCTGGTTCATGGAACTAACTATGGAGTTTGGATAACTCCCCAAAAAGGCTGCTGAGGTTAGACATCACTCACACTGGTCAGTGGTAGGGATGAGCGAACCCGAACTGTATAGTTCGGGTTCGTACCGAATTTTGGGGTGTCCGTGACACGGACCCGAACATTTTCGTAAAAGTCCGGGTTCGAGTTCGGTGTTCGACGCTTTCTTGGCGCTTTTTGAAAGGCTGCAAAGCAGCCAATCAACAAGCGTCATACTACTTGCCCCAAGAGGCCATCACAGCCTTGCCTACTATTGGCATGGCTGTGATTGTCCAGTGCAGCATGTGACCCAGCCTCTATATAAGCTTGGGTCACGTAGCGCTGCACATCACTCTGCTGATTCAAGCATAGGGAGAGGTTGCTGCTGCGACGTTAGGGCGAGATTAGGCAGATTAACTCCTCCAAAAGACTTCATTCTGTGATCGATCTGCAGCTGTGGATCATTGAAGTGCTAATATCGACTTGCTCACTTTTTTGAGGCTGCCCAGAGCGTTTTTAGATCACTTTTTTCTGGGGTGATCGGCGGCCATTTTGTGGCTTGTGGTGCGCCAGCACAAGCTATCACCAAGTGTATTTAACCATCAATAGTGTGGTTATTTTTTGCTATATCCTACATCAGCTGCAGGCTGAGCCTGTGTCACCGAAGTGCATTTAACCATCAACAGTCTGGTTATTTTTTGGCCATATACTACATCTGGTGCAGGCTGAGCCTGTGTCACCCAAGTGCATTTAACCATCAATAGTGTGGTTATTTTTTGGCCATATACTACATCAGGGGCAGGTTGAGCCTGTCACCCAGCGCCTAAAAAATAGACCTGACATTTCTATTCAACCAAATTTGTACTGTTTTAGCTGGTCAAGTTATTTGTAGTGACCGTAAAAGCACACTTTTTGTTCTGGGTTGAAAAACTATTCCCAAATTTGCCATTCTCAAAATAACTAGTTTCTGCTATATGAGGCCTACTTGAAATCTATCCCAAAAAGGATATCTTACATTCAAGGTGCTGATAGTGTCATTCAGAAAAACTTAACACACACGCTACCGTGCAGATACAAGTCTAATTCTGTGATTAAACCTATACCTGTCACACAGCGCAAAAAAAAACAGGCCTCACATTTCTATTCAACCAAATCTGTACTGTTTTAGCTGGTCAAGTTATTTGTAGTGACCGTAAAAGCACACTTTTTGTTCTGGGTTGAAAAACTATTCCCAAATTTGCCATTCTCAAAATAACTAGTTTCTGCTATATGAGGCCTACTTGAAATCTATCCCAAAAAGGATATCTTACATTCAAGGTGCTGATAGTGTCATTCAGAAAAACTTAACACACACGCTACCGTGCAGATACAAGTCTAATTCTGTGATTAAACCTATACCTGTCACACAGCGCAAAAAAAAACAGGCCTCACATTTCTATTCAACCAAATCTGTACTGTTTTAGCTGGTCAAGTTATTTGTAGTGACCGTAAAAGCACACTTTTTGTTCTGGGTTGAAAAACTATTCCCAAATTTGCCATTCTCAAAATTGTGGTAAATGGGAACAATGAGGAAAACATCTAATAAGGGACGCGGACGTGGACATGGTCGTGGTGGTGTTAGTGGACCCTCTGGTGCTGGGAGAGGACGTGGCCGTTCTGCCACAGCCACACGTCCTAGTGAACCAACTACCTAAGGTCCCAGTAGCCAGCAGAATTTACAGCGATATTTGGTGGGGCCCAATGCCATTCTAAGGATGGTAAGGCCTGAGCAGGTACAGGCATTAGTCAATTGGGTGGCCGACAGTGGATCCAGCACGTTCACATTATCTCCCACCCAGTCTTCTGCAGAAAGCGCACAGATGGCGCATGAAAACCAAGCCCATCGGTCTGTCACATCACCCCCATGCATATCAGGGAAACTGTCTGAGCCTCAAGTTATGCAGCAGTCTCTTATGCTGTTTGAAGACTCTGCTGCCAGGGTTTCCCAAGGGCATCCACCTAGCCCTTCCCCAGGGGTGGAAGAGATAGAATGCACCAACGCACAACCACTTATTTTTCCTGATGATGAGGACATGGGAATACCACCTCAGCATGTCTCTGATGATGACGAAACACAGGTGCCAACTGCTGCGTCTTTCTGCAGTGTGCAGACTGAACAGAAGGTCAGGGGTCAAGACTGGGTGGAAGACGATGCTGGGGACGATGAGGTCCTAGACCCCACATGGAATGAAGGTCGTGCCACTGACTTTCACAGTTCAGGGATTAAATGGCCAAAGAGAAAAGGGGAGAAGGCGCTCATAGGTGGTGGTTGACAAGATATGTTGTTATTTGTTCCTAGCCAGAGTGAGTGGTTGCTACTCACCTTGGTTAGGTTGTGCTTTTGGTAGTGCAGTTCTGGTGGAGGTAAAATCGTGGGGTGATGTGGGTTGGTGCAGCCGATTAATGTCCAAGTTGACCATGGGCGGGAGCCAAGCCGCCACTTTGGTGCGAATTGTGGTGTATGGGGAGGGGGCTCGTCTGCACTGGGTTCATGCAGTGAGTGGGTGGACACAAGGCGCAATTCACAACCCAGTTGAGGATACGAAGTATTTTTTATTTTTTGATTAGCAAAGACGACGCGTTTTGGGGTACGCAGACCCCTTTATCAAGTCTGTATCCTTGTCACTGTAGGCTAATTGGAGGTCACTCTTGTTGGAGATCCCTTATTTGGGGGGGGTGTACGGCGGTCCGCACTGCTTGGTGATGCGGCCGGTGAGTGTCCTCCAGTGGTAGCGCTTCTGCACGTGTAGACGACACCACTGGCTACACGTGCAGAAGCGCTACCACTGGAGGACACTCACCGGCCGCATCACCAAGCAGTGCGGACCGCCGTACACCCCCCCCAAATAAGGGATCTCCAACAAGAGTGACCTCCAATTAGCCTACAGTGACAAGGATACAGACTTGATAAAGGGGTCTGCGTACCCCGAAACGCGTCGTCTTTGCTAATCAAAAAATAAAAAAAACTTTGTATCCTCAACTGGGTTGTGAATTGTGCCTTGTGTCCACCCGCTCACTGCATGAACCCAGTGCAGACGAGCCCCCTCCCCATTTTACAGTTCAGGGGAAGAGGCTGCTGCCGCCACCTCGGCCTCTTCCTCCGCCTCTGGAGGAAGGTTGGCACCTGCCGCCCAGCAAACATGGGATGTACCACCAACACCACCACCTGCGTCACCAAGCATCTCAACCATGTCACACGGCAGCGTTCAGCTCTCCATCTCACAAACATTTGAGAGAAAGCGTAAATTCCCACGTAGCCACCCTCGATCCCTGGCCCTGAATGCCAGCATTTCTAAACTACTGGCCTATGAAATGCTGTCATTTAGGCTGGTGGACACACACAGCTTCAAACAGCTCATGTCGCTTGCTGTCCCACAGTATGTTGTTCCCAGCCGGCACTACTTCTCCAAGAGAGCCGTGCCTTCCCTGCACAACCAAGTGTCCGATAAAATCAAGTGTGCACTGCGCAACGCCATCTGTGGCAAGGTCCACCTAACCACAGATACGTGGACCAGTAAGCATGGCCAGGGACGCTATATCTCCCTAACTGCACACTGGGTAAATGTAGTGGCGGCTGGGCCCCAGGCGGAGAGCTGTTTGGCGCACGTCCTTCCACCGCCAAGGATCGCAGGGCAACATTCTTTGCCTCCTGTCTCCTCCTCCTCCTACTCAGCTTCCTCCTCCTCTTCTTCCATCTGCTCATCCAGTCAGCCACACACCTTCACCACCAACTTCAGCACAGCCCGGGGTAAACGTCAGCAGGCCGTTCTGAAACTCAAATGTTTGGGGGACAGGCCCCACACCGCACAGGAGTTGTGGCGGGGTATAGAACAACAGACCGACGAGTGGTTGCTGCCGGTGAGCCTCAAGCCCAGCCTGGTGGTGTGCGATAATGGGCGAAATCTCGTTGCAGCTCTGGGACTAGCCGGTTTGACGCACATCCCTTGCCTGGCGCATGTGCTGAATTTGGTGGTGCAGAAGTTCATTCGCAACTACCCCGACATGTCAGAGCTGCTGCATAAAGTGTGGGCCGTCTGTTTGCGCTTCCGGCGTTCACACCCTGCCGCTGCTCGCCTGTCTGCGCTACAGCGTAACTTCGGCCTTCCCGCTCACCGCCTCATATGCGACGTGCCCACCAGGTGGAACTCCACCTTGCATATGCTGGACAGACTGTGCGAGCAGCAGCAGGCCATAGTGGAGTTTCAGCTGCAGCACGCACGGGTCAGTCGCACTGCGGATCAGACCCACTTCACCACCAATGACTGGGCCTCCATGCGAGACCTGTGTGCCCTGTTGCGCTGTTTCGAGTACTCCACCAACATGGCCAGTGGCGATGACGCCGTTATCAGCGTTACAATACCACTTCTATGTCTCCTTGAGAAAACACTTAGGGCGATGATGGAAGAGGAGGTGGCCCAGGAGGAAGAGGAGGAAGAGGGGTCATTTTTAGCACTTTCAGGCCAGTCTCTTCGAAGTGACTCAGAGGGAGGTTTTTTGCAACAGCAGAGGCCAGGTACAAATGTGGCCAGACAGGGCCCACTACTGGAGGACGAGGAGGACAAGGATGAGGAGGAGGTGGAGGAGGATGAGGATGAAGCATGTTCACAGCGGGGTGGCACCCAAAGCAGCTCGGGCCCATCACTGGTGCGTGGCTGGGGGGAAACACAGGACGATGACGATACGCCTCCCACAGAGGACAGCTTGTCCTTACCTCTGGGCAGCCTGGCACACATGAGCGACTACATGCTGCAGTGCCTGCGCAACGACAGCAGAGTTGCCCACATTTTAACGTGTGCGGAATACTGGGTTGCCACCCTGCTGGATCCCCGGTACAAAGACAATGTGCCCACCTTACTTCCTACACTGGAGCGTGATAGGAAGATGCGCGAGTACAAGCGCACGTTGGTAGACGCGCTACTGAGAGCATTCCCAAATGTCACAGGGGAACCAGTGGAAGCCCAATGCGAAGGCAGAGGAGGAGCAAGAGGTCGCCAAAGCAGCTGTGTCACGGCCAGCTCCTCTGAGGGCAGGGTTAGCATGGCAGAGATGTGGAAAAGTTTTGTCACCACGCCACAGCTAACTGCACCACCACCTGATACGGAACGTGTTAGCAGGAGGCAACATTTCACTAACATGGTGGAACAGTACCTGTGCACACCCCTCCACGTACTGACTGATGGTTCGGCCCCATTCAACTTCTGGGTCTCCAAATTGTCCACGTGGCCAGAGCTAGCCTTTTATGCCTTGGAGGTGCTGGCCTGCCCGGCGGCCAGCGTTTTGTCTGAATGTGTATTCAGCACGGCAGGGGGCGTCATTACAGACAAACGCAGCCGCCTGTCTACAGCCAATGTGGACAAGCTGACGTTCATAAAAATGAACCAGGCATGGATCCCACAGGACCTGTCCATCCCTTGTGCAGATTAGATATTAACTACCTCCCCTTAACAATATATTTTTCTACTCCAGGGCACTTCCTCATTCAATACTATTTTTATTTTCATTTTACCATTATATTGCGGGGCAACCCAAAGTTGAATGAACCTCTCCTCTGTCTGGATGCCGGGGCCTAAATGTGTGACAGTGGCCTGTTCCAGTGGTGGGTGACGTGAAGCCTGATTCTCTGCTATGACATGAAGACAGATTCTGTGCTGACATAAGGCCAGATTCTATGTTACGGGACCTCTCTCCTCTGCCTGGGTGCCTTGGCCTAAATATGTGACAGTGGCCTGTTCCAGTGGTGGTTGTTGGGCCTTTTCATAGGTAAATGCATTGATATCCAATTCATTATTGTCAAAATGGATGTTCATTGCCTTTAAGAGCCATGCTCGACTATAGTTGCAATTTTGTATGTCTTGAGTAGGCCAAATTAAGGTCACACAAAGGTTTATACTCTTCAGTGTTATCCTTCTCATGAATGTACCAGTCTGAAAAGAATCCGCCTTGTTTACTTACTTAAATTTATGACAGGAGATAAGATAAGAAGCAGCTGGTGATAATTACCTATACAATTAGGCATTTATAAATGAAGCAAAATATATAATATGTATGTATTCATTTATTGAGCCTTAGTTAGTCCTTAGCATAAAACAATCAGTAGGACATATATATATTTGTTTATATTATATTGTTATATGTTACGAAGACAACATGTATCCAGTATATTGTATATATTTCTCATTAGAAGAGTGTCTGTGAAGATGTGTATTTGTAACAATTAATCACATCTTTGGTATGACAGAGGAGGTACTGATATCTCTGTGAGAAAACAAGCCATTTACGATCCATAAATTAAGTGTGAAAAACATTCAAAAGAGACGCCTAGAGGTCTGTCTCTAATTGCTACAAGTGTCAGAATTAATCCCTATGGCTTTGAATTAAAGCTTCTAAGGTCAAAATGTATATTCAGACTTACATAAGTTAACCCTTTATACTATGATGCAGATAGCTTATACAGCAGTGCCACCTATGTATCAGTAGGTGACATTACAACAGTAGCAAAAGTGCATTCTGGGTAGGGTTATGATGTCACAATTTTTATCAATGGTCACGCCCATCCGACAATGATTGGAAAGTTCCCAAACTAGGAAGGTGTGTCTAACTGATAAGTTTGGGATCATAAGCCATAGAGGGAAGGTAAAAGGAAGAAGGAGAAAGGAAGAGAGAAAAAGAAAGAAAGAGAGGAGAAGAGAAGTTGAGGTCTATCAAGATGAAAGCCATGGTGAGATGTGCTATGATGGACCACCCAGCTTTCCTAGGAGCAGAAGTGAGATTCCTACTAGGACTTGGTAAGAGACACAGAAAATGATATTTCATTTTATTAAGACTAATTTGATAGTGTGGGTGAAATTATACCATCTAGATTGGCGAATAAATAAATAATTAAATTAATTGATCATCTCCATATTGAGATGTAGTTTTAGGATATTGTGAGGCTTCATTCTACCTGCAGAAGAATCTGGACTCGTAATCTAGCAAAGCATTAAATAATTTCTTATATATATATATATATATTAATAGAACATTCTTCGCCAAGCTAAGTGATGGATTCCCACAGGAAGGACTTATATCAAACCCTTCCCATTTAAGATATGGACTAGCAAAATCCTAGATCCCTGTTATTTGTCTTAATAGTCTTACCAAAGTTACGTATGTGAAAATAGTCCAGGATGGGGCGGAAGGATAAAGTTATCTCTTCTAAGTTATATCCTTGAATGGATTTGCCCATGTTGAAGTCATGTGATGTGTAGTTGGTTAGGGGGGGCAGAATGTATTTATCATTCTATATTGATGTCTAGGATTAGACATTCCCATCCTGATATCATGAGGTTTTCTCTGAACAGAAGTAATGTATATAACTTATGTTCATATTTTGATATCCTAACCTAATAATAGCTTTGTTATAATGTGACGAGTTATTTCCACTCACATGTATTGTTAAGCTTGTAATGCTTTATATTAACGCTATATATATTCATTTGCATGTATCATTGTGTTTATTTACTTATATATGTTTATAACCTTGTAACCAATAAATCTGCATATTTTTATAATACCTATGTATTATTGTATAATGTAGAACTACATTATATCATTAACGTCATCTCACGTCAAAAAGAACTTATTTATCTGAGGAAATAGTCGGACTCAGATGTGAATTGTATCAATTAGGTTGTCTACAATTTACCAGGTCATGATTTTAAGAATTTATGACAAATTTTATAAATTTAATTTTTTTATGATTAATAATTTTTATGACCATAATTAATAATTCTTAATTGAATTATTACCCACCGACATGGTTGACGTGAAGCCTGATTCTCTGCTATGACATGAAGACAGATTCTGTGCTGACATAAGGCCAGATTCTCTGTTACGGGACCTCTCTCCTCTGCCTGGGTGCCTGGGCCTAAATATGTGACAGTGGCCTGTTCCAGTGGTGTGTGACGTGAAGCCTGATTCTCTGCTATGACATGAAGACTGATTCTGCGCTGACATAAGGCCAGATTGTCTGTTACGGGACCTCTCTCCTCTGTCTGGGTGCCGGGGCCTAAATATGTGACAGTGGCCTGTTCCAGTGGTGGGTGACGTGAAGCCTGATTCTCTGCTATGACATGAAGACAGATTCTGTGCTGACATATGGCCAGATTCTCTGTTACGAGACCTCTCTCCTCTATCTGGGTGCCGGGGCCTAAATATGTGACAGTGGCCTGTTCCAGTGGTGGGTGACGTGAAGCCTGATTCTCTGCTATGACATGAAGACAGATTCTGTGCTGACATAAGGCCAGATTCTCTGTTACGGGACCTCTCTCCTCTGCCTGGGTGCCTGGGCCTAAATATGTGACAGTGGCCTGTTCCAGTGGTGGGTGACGTGAAGCCTGATTCTCTGCTATGACATGAAGACAGATTCTGTGCTGACATAAGGCCAGATTCTCTGTTACGGGACCTCTCTCCTCTGTCTGGGTGCCGGGACCTAAATATGTGACAGTGGCCTGTTCCAGTGGTGGGTGACGTGAAGCCTGATTCTCTGCTATGACATGAAGACTGATTCTGTGCTGACATAAGGCCAGATTCTCTGTTACAGGACCTCTCTCCTCTGCCTGGGTGCCTGGGCCTAAATATGTGACAGTGGCCTGTTCCAGTGGTGGGTGACGTGAAGCCTGATTCTCTGCTATGACATGAAGACTGATTCTGCGCTGACATAAGGCCAGATTGTCTGTTACGGGACCTCTCTCCTCTGTCTGGGTGCCGGGGCCTAAATATGTGACAGTTGCCTGTTCCAGTGGTGGGTGACGTGAAGCCTGATTCTCTGCTATGACATGAAGACTGATTCTGTGCTGACATAAGGCCAGATTCTCTGTTACGGGACCTCTCTCCTCTGCCTGGGTGCCTGGGCCTAAATATGTGACAGTGGCCTGTTCCAGTGGTGGGTGACGTGAAGCCTGATTCTCTGCTATGACATGAAGACTGATTCTGCGCTGACATAAGGCCAGATTGTCTGTTACGGGACCTCTCTCCTCTGTCTGGGTGCCGGGGCCTAAATATGTGACAGTGGCCTGTTCCAGTGGTGGGTGACGTGAAGCCTGATTCTCTGCTATGACATGAAGACAGATTCTGTGCTGACATAAGGCCAGATTCTCTGTTACGGGACCTCTCTCCTCTGTCTGGGTGCCGGGGCCTAAATATGTGACAGTGGCCTGTTCCAGTGGTGGGTGACGTGAAGCCTGATTCTCTGCTATGACATGAAGACTGATTCTGCGCTGACATGAAGCCAGATTCTCTGCTATGGCATGAAGAGACTGATTCTCTGCTGACATGAAGTCAGATTCTTTGCTATGGCATGAAGAGACTGATTCTCTGCTGACGTGAAGCCAGATTCTCTGCTATGGGACCTCTGTCCAATTTATATTGGTTAATTTTTATTTTTTTATTTTTATTTTAATTCATTTCCCTATCCACATTTGTTTGCAGGGGATTTACCTACATGTTGCTGCCTTTTGCAGCCCTCTAGCTCTTTCCTGGGCTGTTTTACAGCCTTTTTAATGCCCAAAAGTTCGGGTCCCCATTGACTTCAATGGGGTTCGGGTTCGGGACGAAGTTCGGGTCGGGTTCGGATCCCGAACCCGAACATTTCCGGGAAGTTCGGCCGAACTTCTCGAACCCGAACATCTAGGTGTTCGCTCAACTCTAGTCAGTGGCCAGACGAAGCGCAAACTAGCGCGAAACGGTTGTCGCGGCGTATCCTTCCCATGTATACTGCTACCGTATGCTCCTGCCCTGATGTTTTAATCGGATGAATAAAGGATTTTTTTTACCAGCAGTGGTGAGTTCCACCTTCTCTCTACTCTGCACGTTGTATTGTTATTGGTACGGATTTTTGAGCTGTGCACCACGTATATGTGCTTGGAAAAGGGACTGGGTTAGAGGACCCAGTGCATTAATTTAGGACACACGGCAGTGCCGCCTGCTTTTGCTTTTTTACACTACGGTAGATCACTCACACTCACCTTCTTCTCCTTCTCCTCTGTACTGTGTGCAGGGTGGAGTTAGCCATGGGAGGCTTGTTAGAACCTCCCCCTCCCTATGCAACTTTATTGCAACTCCTATACAAGCACAATTTACATGAAACACGATCACAGTATTAAAAGTGATTCTGTCATGAGATTTTACCCCTATAACCTAAACATATGCTAATGTCCGGAGTAATAAGAATAATCCTAAACTGGCCTTATTAAACTTCACTGTGGCTCTATTTGCCCAAAAAACAGGTTTTTATAACCTGTCAATCACTCACTTAAGGTGCCCAAGGGGAGGTCCGTTAATACAGGGTGCCCGGCCCCACCCCTCGCCGTCCGGTGCCCAGCGCCGCCTTCGCTGTCTTCTGAGCCGCCTTCTACAGCTCAGTGCTGCCTCCGCAATCCTACCCGTCCCTCTGCCAGATCCCGCGCCTACGCACTAGGCTCAGCCTTTCTAATGGCGACTCAGGCAACTTGTCCAATTCAGCACTTATTTCATATATGTGTACCTATCATGTGCATTGACTATGAGCGTGCTGGGAGCAGGGAACTAAGGCTACTTTCACACTTGCGTTCGGAGCGGATCCGTCTGGTGTTTGCACAGACGGATCCGCTCCTATAATGCAAACGATGGTATCCGTTCAGAACGGATCCGTCTGCATTATATTTCACAAAAAAATCTAAGTGTGAAAGTTAGTCAGACGGATCCGTCCAGACTTTGCATTGAAAGTCAATGGGAACGGATACGTTTGAAAATTGCACCATATTGTGTCAACTTCAAACGGATCCGTCCCCATTCACTTACATTGTAAGTCTGGACAGATCCGTTTGGCTCCGCACGGCCAGGCGGACACCCGAACGCTGCAAGCTGCGTTCGGGTGTCCGCCTGCTGAGCGAAACGGAGGCCAAGCGGAGCCAGACTAAGGCATTCTGAACGGATCCGCATCCACTCAGAATGCATTGGGGCTGGACAGATGCGTTCGGGGCCGCTTGTGAGAGCCTTCAAACGGCGCTCACAAGCGGAACCCCGAACGCAAGTGTGAAAGTAGCCTAATAGGTGTATAATTTGCACCACTTTTAGGGAACAGTTATGATCAACCAATATATAATGTTGGTAAGATATAGATTTTAATTTTTTATTTTTGGTGAATTTTATATAGCAATCGAACCAGCTGATTATACATAGCTGCTAGCACACAATATCCAAGTGCATCAGCTTATCAGGGCATTCAGTACATCTTGACATGCCTCTGTTTGGAGAATGTTGCAACTTTGGCAACAAAATAGCAATCCTTTTGCTCCTCATATGTTGAATTCACACTCTGTGAGCTGATACAAAACGCTGATTAGTGTGATAGTTACCGCTACCTTCTAATAGCTCTATCCTCTATCAGGGGTTAATACTTGACTTGATATTGGATGAACTAACTGCTTATCCACCACCATTCACATTTCCCATAACTAGCTCTTAGCCGCTCCTAGGTATCTGTCACTGACCACTGTCTAAAAATCTTTGCGCTAAACTAATGCACCCCTCCCGACATGTTTCGCCAACTTGCGTGGCTTCATCAGGGGAAGTGGGGTATTAGGCGTGCGCGCGCTCTCAGTGACCTCTCTTTGTATGCCGCTGGTTCCCACCCATCTCGCATCTGTAGCCTATGAGCACGCCTCTACCCTTTACTCGCGAACTTCTTTCCCTATCAGGTACGAGCGCATCATCTTACGCGTATCCTATGCGCTCCTTACTCTTTGACCCGTCGCAGGAAAAGCAGGTGTTGTTATCTCCTCCCATCCACATGACGTGAACAGTCAATCATTCACCGCCGGTCATCTGGTTATTCCCGTAATCTCTGCCATTCATCTAGTCAATCCTATAGCAGTGAACTGCTGACAGCTAAATAGGCGGTCACTCCTTGAGTTCCAAAGCACCTCTTATTTTCATAATCATGAGCGGTATATTAAGGTCACTCTTCAATGTATCCCATAAAAATATCGATCAATCTCATATTACTGTATGGTGATTACTATAATTTCTGTTGTCACTCTAATCACCAAGATGTACAGTCGTGGCCAAAAGTTTTGAGAATGACCAAAATATATAGGTTTTCACAAAGTTTGCTGCTAAACTGCTTTTAGATCTTTGTTTCAGTTGTTTCTGTGATGTAGTGAAATATAATTACACGCACTTTATACGTTTCAAAGGCTTTTATCGACAATTACATGACATTTATGGAAAGAGTCAGTATTTGCAGTGTTGGCCCTTCTTTTTCAGGACCTCTGCAATTCGACTGGGCATGCTCTCAATCAACTTCTGGGCCAATTCCTGACTGATAGCAACCCATTCTTTCATAATCACTTCTTGGAGTTTGTCAAAATTAGTGGGTTTTTGTTTGTCCACCCGCCTCTTGAGGATTGACCACAAGTTCTCCATGGGATTAAGATCTTGGGAGTTTCCAGGCCATGGACCCAAAATGTCAACGTTTTGGTCCCCGAGCCACTTAGTTATCACTTTTGCCTTATGGCACGGTGCTCCATCGTGCTGGAAAATGCATTGTTCTTCACCAAACTGTTGTTGGATTGTTGGAAGAAGTTGCTGTTGGAGGGTGTTTTGGTACCATTCTTTATTCATGGCTGTGTTTTTGGGCAAAATTGTGAGTGAGCCCACTCCCTTGGATGAGAAGCAACCCCACACATGAATGGTCGCAGGATGCTTTAATGTTGGCATGACACAGGACTGATGGTAGCGCTGACCTTTTCTTCTCTGGACAAGCCTTTTTCCAGATGCCCCAAACAATCGGAAAGAGGCTTCATCGGAGAATATGACTTTGACCCAGTCCTCAGTAGTCCATTCACCATACTTTCTGCAGAAGATTAATCTGTCCCTGATGTTTTTTTTGGAGAGAAGTGGCTTCTTTGCTGCCCTTCTTGACACCAGGCCATCTTCCAAAAGTCTTCGCCTCACTGTGCGTGCAGATGCGCTCACACCTGCCTGCTGCCATTCCTGACCAAGCTCTGCACTGGTGGTACTCCGATCCCGCAGCTGAATCCTCTTTAGGAGATGATCCTGGCGCTTGCTGGACTTTCTTGGACGCCCTGAAGCCTTCTTAACAAGAATTGAACCTCTTTCCTTGAAGTTCTTGTCGATCCTATAAATTGTTGATTGAGGTGCAATCTTAGTAGCCACAATATCCTTGCCTGTGAAGCCATTTTTATGCAACGCAATGATGGCTGCACGCGTTTCTTTGCAGGTCACCATGGTTAACAATGGAAGAACAATGATTTCAAGCATCACCCTCCTTTTAACATGTCAAGTCTGCCATTTTAACCCAATCAGCCTGACATAATGATCTCCAGCCTTGTGCTCGTCAACATTCTCACCTGAGTTAACAAGACGATTACTGAAATGATCTCAGCAGGTCCTTTAATGACATCAATGAAATGCAGTGGAAAGTTTTTTTTGGGATTAAGTTAATTTTCATGGCGAAGAAGGACTATGCAATTCATCTGATCACTCTTCATAAAATCTAGAGTATATGCAAATTGCTATTATAAAAACTTAAGCAGCAACTTTTCCAATTTCCAATATTTATGTAATTCTCAAAACTTTTGGCCACGACTGTATATAGTACAGTCTGTCAGCGGTTCACCTGATTCTATATTGCTTTTTACTACCATTTGAAATCACTGTTTCTGTGGCAAATAAAGTATTAGCCAGATGCACGGCATTGGATTGATTTTCTCTTTGGGGGATGGCTAGCAATTTTCCAAGCACAACAACAACCCTGCTACCTGTGAGCTTTTCTTAGGGACCATTCTACTTAGTAAAGGGATATGCTCTAGCACCTGTGAAATTTTCAAGATCTAAACCATATTATTATTTTATGGCAATATCAATTGCACAGGAGTTATATTCGCATTGCGGCGACCTCGATTTGGGCTAATAATATGCAAGACGGGTGCATCTTTCCTCGCAAATATAAGAGGGTCTACTTTAGTCCCTTATTGTCTATTCTTGTAGCAACAATAATTTTTCTTTTGTTAGTTATGCAATATTTTATATTAAATGAAGGCCGTATAAGAAAAGCTTTCATTTAGGCCTTTTGGACTCAGGGTCTGTAATCTGTGGATCCATTTGGCTTCTTCCTGAAGTAGCTTCTGATCCAAATTGCCACTTCTCGGTCCCAGTTTAATTTTGGCCAGTCCCCAAAATTTTAGGGCTTCAAGATTGCCACTGTGGGCATAAGTATATGGTTGTATATTGGTTGATCATAACTGTTCCCCAAAAGTGGTGCAAATTATACACCTACTAGTTCCCTGCTCCCAGCAATGCACATGATAGGTACACATATATGAAATTAGTGCTGAATTGGGCAAGTTCCCTGAGTTGCCAATAGCAACTATCAGCAGATAGGAGTTTAATAAATCTGGTATCTCACTGTACCCTGATAGTTTTAATATTTAGAGTTTCCTTATTGTGTGTAGATTTTAAATGGACTAAATTAAGATATATTTTTTATTACTAGTTAGAGACCCCTAAAGGGATTTTTTGGTCTAACAGACCGCATAGCATATTGAATATTATATCCCGAGGGTCCCTAAAGGGACTTTAGATTTGAGTATATGTGCACACAACTGTATAAATCACAGTGCAAGTTAACCCTTCAAAGTGTAATAAAGTTAGGAGTTGATGGTTTTGCATAGTAGCAATAGGGGCAAATGTCCACAAACATCTAAGGTTTTACTCGAGATTTACCACTAAGTGAGGTGTGTAGCTAGACTTGCCATTGTTTTAGCTAGCATATCTAGCTGCATACTGGCAATTAGCGGTAAACTGTGTCACTGATGCCCATTTATAGCGCCATTATTAGTCTGTTTAAAATGGGAGGGGCAGTCTCCAGCTGGTAGTATATCCTATATGAATGTTTGCAAACTATGAAGGACAGCCTGTTTTAATTAGTGTAACAGCCCTTTTTTATGCTGAAATCTAAAGTCTTGTTTAAATTGCAATATAATCATCAGCATCATTAGGAATGCAGATCATATGGGATTGATATGTACCATCTGGAAAGACAGGACACTATACAAGGTACTTGATTCAGATTCAATTATTTATACTGGTTTAGTTGAGTATTACCATCTGATAATTCCTTGTTACAGTTAACACTAGAAGCTCCAAATCATTGCCAGCAGATCACAGGTTATTAAGGGGAGTTTTAATGTTATTCCCGTTTATAACAAAATAATAAGCTTTTAGAACACTGAGAATAGCACACTGTGAATGTGTGGGTGTAGGGCTCTATTATGCTTAGTATGTTCTGCATAGCGTTGCCATTAAGTTGCTTCACAGTGCTGACAATGTGCCTGCTATCATAATGAAAACATAAGGAGATGCAGCTACAAACCCCATGAACAGTTGTGCACAAAATACCACAACTTTTACAATAGAAACACTGACCGGGGGCTCTGTGCTTTTGTCCATAGCAACCAATCAGACAATAGCAATAATCAATGAAGTGCCAAAAAGATAAAAATAAGGTGTCTTTCAGGAGCTGCTTGATATGACCACATCAACAATAGTTGTCATGGAGCTCCCATCACATTTTTATGACATAAGTATTGTAAATTTTTTAACAGTTTTTACTAATATTGCAGCTCCTGTGGAGACAACATACCTATGCAGGTTGTCACCAACCATTAAAATAGGGACGACTTTCGGTTCCAGCGCTGGGATGTAAGGATGCTCGGGAATGATCTCTGCTTCAGGGCCCTCTCATTATAAGGTGTCACTATGAACATCCATCGCATAAAGGCCCCAAATACCAGTGAAGGATCCGCACGCCATAGGTCTATCAGTCCATGGACTGTTACCATCTCAGAAGCGGTAACCGTTCTACAACGAAAAGTCCCCTCTACATCTGCCATGCTGAGCAAGATGGCTTCTTCATGCTCCTCATCTCAACTGCTTAGTAGACCTCCTAGCCCGTGTTTAACTCTCTGCTCGGTGGGCGAGACTGGTGGCACAGAGATGGCAGTTGATTACTAATGACTCGCTATTGGGGTAGCTCAACATTTGGCAATGGACATTAAAGACACTCTAATGACCACGTTTGCAGCCTCCTTACAGCAGATGTGAGAATACATTGTCCAGCACACTACAAAGCTGGTCGAGGTTGAACAAAGAGTGCCATTTGTGGAAGATGACTATTCCTGCATAAATTCTCAGATAAGGGGGCTAATTAAAGCGAGTGCCGTCCAGAAGGACCATATTGAGGATCTTGAAAATTGGTTTCGGAGAAACAACATGTGCTTCATGGGGTTGTGGAACATATTAAGCAGCAGATGCTGAAGAAGCTCTTTGAATCTGAGTTACAGAAGCACTGGACTTGTCTGCCCCATGTAAGATCGAAAGGATCCATCATATTGGGCCCCCATATATGGCTGCTCCCGACCTGAGAATACCAAGAGATGCAAACCGTTCTCGGCAAGTGATAATGTGCTTTCTAGATTAAATAGATAGAGAACCCATTGTACGTCATTGAGAGCCAGAAAATCTCCGTTCCTCTTTGGGGGGCCACTCTGTGCTCTTTTTTTTAACTACTCTGTGGCAGTCACTAAGAGGTGCAAGTTCTCCAATGTTTGCTCTCTACTGATTAAAAAACAGAAAATAATTTTGACAGTTATAGTAATTCTTGAGTTTATTGCTTTGTTGGGGAAGGGGGGCATGTTTGATTCTGGGGTTGTGCGGCCTTCGGTTCTCCTACTGTCCATTATGATACCATTAAAGTCATCTTATGACTGGCTTCCATGATGTTAGGTATCAATGTCACCCGGATCCTGGGATCGACGTAGGATTGCTTATTGTGCAGGTAATCTCTTGGAACATTAAGGGATTGCGGTTTCCTCAGAAACTAATGTCTGTAGTCAGTCATTTAAAAAAGTTTAAACCTGACGAGGTACTTCTACAGGAGACACATCTGATGGATAGAGATTCTGACAGAATGAAAAAAAAACTGCAAATGGGGCAGGTGTTTGGCTCATCGGCAACAAACCCGAAGGCAGGGATCCTCATTTTGATCAACAAACATTCCCCTTGTCAGGCCACTCAAGTCACCTCTAATGACCAAGGTCGTTAGGTAAATGTTTGGATTGATACTTCTGGAGATTATTTCCTAATGGAGTCAACCGTTTAAGCTGGAGGGATTGATTTTAGTCGATCTGATACTACATAAATTTGTGGGGGGAGATTTTAACAAAGTAGCGGATGCAGGGGAGGACAGGAGACACTTTCATTTACCTCACGGGAGCTTGGGGAAGTGCAACAGGGTCTTTCAGCCTTTAGTGACCTTTACAGGATGAACACAGTTTTTTATTCTACTCGCACACCCAGAACTCCTGGTCTACCAAACTTGAGGATTTCGGCTACTTTCACACTTGCTGCAGAGTGATCCGGCAAGCAGTTCCGTCGCCGGTGTGATCCGACAAACTGGATGCGGATCCGTCTTACAAATGCATTGCAAGAACTGATCCGTCTCTCCGGATGTCATCCAGAGAAACGGATCCGTTATATATTATTTTGCTGGATCCGGCATTGTGGTATTTGTAATGCCGGATCCGGCACTAATACATTTCAATGTAAATTAATGCCGGATCCAACATGCTGCAGTATTTTCTCCGTCCAAAACACCGTTCAGTGACTGAACTGAAAACATCCTAATGCATCCTGAATGGATTTCTCTCCATTCAGAATGCATGGGGATGAAATTAAACAGTTCTTTTCCGGAATTGAGTCCCTATGATGGAACTCCGTGTCGGAAAAGAAAAACGCTAGTGTGAAAGTACCCTTAGTGATGTCAGATTATGACCTGGTCTACATCTGCGTGATAGGCACCCTAGAGGCCTAGATTATCTTTGGCAGTTCCCCTCCTATTTAACAACGACTTAGGGGTTGGTGGCTGAATTATGCTAGTGACAATTAGGAGCCTGGACTATTGGGAAACGGCTAAAGTGGTTCTGAGAGGCCGTATACTGTCCTATGTTGCAAGCAAGAAGAGAGACTTATAAACAGTTGGACTTAGCTAGTCTAAAAGTCCAACAGTCTTATGCAACTTTTATTAGTGATCCTACCATATCAATAAGTCTGTTTGGCAGAATGTAAGGAGAGACTTTGATAGGTAGGTGATGGGAAAGGAATCCTTTCACAGAACAGGTCTGGAGACTTAGTTACATAGATATGGCAACAAGTCGGGATGGCTCTTAGGCTACTTTCACACCTGCGTTAGGTGCGGATCCGTCTGGTATCTGCACAGACGGATCCGCACCTATAAATGAAAACGCTGGTATCCGTTCAGTACGGATCCGTCTGCATAACTTAGTAAAAAAAAGTCTGTCTAAGTGTAAGTCAAACGGATCCGTCCTGACTTTCAATGTAAGTCAATGGGGGATGGATCCATTTACAATTGCACCAATATTGTGTCAATGTAAACGGATCCATCCCCATTGACTTACATTGTAAGTCAGGACGGATAAGTTTGGCTTCGCACCGCCAGGCGGACACCAAAACGCTGCAAGCAGCGTTTTGGTGTCTGCCTCCAGAGCAGACTGGAGGCGGAACGGAGCAAAACTGATGCGTTCTGAGCGGATCCGCATCCATTCAGAATGCATTGGGGCTAAACTGATCCGTTTGGGGCCGCTTGTGAGAGCCTTGAAACGGATCTCACAGGCAGACCCAGAAACGGCAGTGTGAAAGTAGCTTTAGCCAACCTAGCAAGGGTCAAAATGCAGCTGTATTATATTGCAAATTTGAGGGTGCCTGACTGCACTGTAATGGACAATCCAGCTTGTGTTAACTCCTTTTTAGCCTCTTTGTAGCAACAGCTTTATCAGGGGGGAGACCCAGTCCCTCCTGAAACCCTGCTAAATAAAGTCTCTCTTCACAACATCACCCCTGATCAAGTAAACTAAATGCTGGCATAACCGCTTCAGAAGTGTTGTGTGTGATCTGGGCTCTAGGACATACCAAAGCACCTGGCCCTGATGGTTTTTTAGGTATTGGGAGACTTGTTCCATTACATTAATAAGTGGAGCCATGCTTGGCTACTCATTAGCAGCCGTCCAATAGGTTTGGTTTGACAAGGACTCACTTACTGCAACTACAACTCAAATCCTATTGGAAAAACTTACTTGGGGATATGTCCAAAGAGTGGGCCACTAATGTTTTTGACACCTTTCTTCGTAGATTTCAACAACCTTGTGTATCCTTTTTAAACCAGGAGTTATGAGATAGGCTTCTTGCCATATACCCAGACAAGGTATTTAAAAAATATTTGTTCATTTTGCACATTTTGAAGGTCCAATACCTGATCAAACAAGGGATAATAGATATTCAGTAGCGTATAGTGAATGAAATGTGGAGGGAAACACATTTGATAATTATAGACCAGGCAGCAACCCAGCTAAACTGTCACGGTCCCTCCTGTGACAGAGGTTAGTAGATCTCAGAGACTGGCTGCACGTTAGGTTATCTGACAGCCTGTTTTCACTTGCTGAAGTGTTGTTTGCAATGACCACACCTCTTGTCTCAGGTGTAGCTTGTGGTCATTACTGCTCCTCTATTTAGTCTGGACTCATACTTCATACCATGCGGTTGATATTAAGAGCTGGTGTGTGGTCCTCATCTGAGTTCCTGCTCATCCATTTTCTATTGAAGATAAGTGTACTTCCCTTTGTATTTTGTTGTTCCCATTTGCTTGTTGTTTACTAGGCCTCAGGGAGATGCTGGTTCGTTCATCTGGGAAGGAACCAGTGGTCTCAGACCCTGTAACTACTCCTAGGGATTTTCAGGGTTACTAGGGCCTAGGTTTATGGTGTATGAATATTCCCACCTTCAGGGTCTATTCATACTGACAGGAGTCAGGGCTAGGGTTAGGGTTTCCTAGGTGGTGACCGTTTCCCTTTCCCTAGCCGTGAGGCCTAATTTCTGGTCATTTTCCTTATGTTGTCATTCTATGTACCTCCCTTCCCTCTACATAAACCAAACTGCCTGACTGAGTGTCCATGATGTGATCAAAAGGCCACTGATCTATACCATGAATTGTGGTCCTGTCCTTATATGAAAGTATTCTGAGAGGAAGTGGGTCAACTTTTGGGTAAGATTAGCACTATGATGGTTCTTTTTTACTTGGGATCTTTGTCAAAGTGATGAGTTGGAGGCACTCCTTTCCATATCTGCTATAAGACACTGTCTTGATGGTGGCACAGAAGTGCGTCCTACAAACTTGTCTCCTTCTTATGGCCCCAGGAGTTGATCAGGTGGTGGCTTGGATGATCTTGAAAGACTGGAAGTTCCTTAATTGTTGGGAACAACAGACTAAGGGTTTCTTCCTCAAGTGGTGGAAATTTGTTGGGGCTTATCTCTCTCCCACTGACATTGGTGATTTTATGGCTGGCTTCTTTCCACCGTACATCCTGGTATTTGGAGGAAGACCTAAATGAGACACTGGGAGATCTGGATATCGGCTCAAGGATCCCCAGAAATTCCTAACCGTTGTTGCGTGATGGGGAGTGGGGGGACTCAAGGTCGCATAGGGTCAGGGGAGGAAGGAGGGTTAGAGTTATCTTATGTGGTTTTATGCTTTACTTTTTGAGGATATTCTTGGTAGTAGAATTTTGACTATGTATGCTGTGGACATTTTCAAGACATGAGTGATCTCCTATACATTTCTCTATAACTAATGTATTGTACTGTACTACGGTATGTAATTGAGAAATACCTAATTATTTTCCTTTTTCTGTTTGTATTTATTTATGAAAACTTAATAAACAGATGTTTAACCCCTTAAGGGCCTTGTCATTTCTTACCTTAAGGCCCAGGCCATTTTTTGCAAATCTGACATGTCACTTTACGTGGTAATAACTTTAAAACGTTTTTACTTATCCAGGCCATTCTGAGATTGTTTTCTCGGCACATATTGTACTTCATGACAGTGGTAAAATTTCACTTTTATTTATAAAAAAAGAACAAATTTAACCAAAAATTAGCAAATTTCCAAATGTACATTTCTCTACTTTTATAATAGATAGTAATAACTAAAAAAAATAGTTATTAATTTACAATCCCCATATGTCTACTTCATGTTTGGATCATTTTGTGAATGCCATTTTATTTTTTGGGGACGTTAGAAGGCTTAGAAGTTTAGAAGCAAATATTGAAATTTTTCAGAAGATTTCCAAAACCCACTTTTTAAGGACCAGTTCAGGTCTAAAGTCACTTTGTGAGGCTTACATAATAGAAACCACCCATAAATGACCCCATTTTAGAAACTACACCCCTCAAGGTATTCAAAACTGATTTTACAAGCTTTGTTAACTCTTCAGTTGTTCCACAAGAATTAATGGAAAATGGAGATGAAATTTCTGAATTTCACTTTTTTGGCAGATTTTCCATTTTAATCCATTTTTTTCGCTAGCAAAACAAGGGTTAACAGCCACACAAAACTCAATATTTAGTGCCCTGATTTTGTAGTTTACAGAAACACCCTATATGTGGTCGTAAACTGCTGTATGGGCACACGGCAGGGCGCAGAAGAAAAGGAATGCCATATGGTTTTTGGAAGGCAGATTACACTGGGATAATTTTAAGCTGCCATGTCATATTTGAAGACCCCCTGATGCACCCCTAGAGTATAAACTCAAAAAAATTAACCCATTTTAGAAACTACGGGATAAGATGGCAGTTTTGTTGGTACTATTTTAGGGTGCATATGATTTTTGGTTGCTCTATATTACACTTTTTGTGGGGCAAGGTAACATAAAATAGCTGTTTTGGCACCGTTTTTTAAATTTTTTTATAGTGTTGAGCGCGAATATTTGAATTACGAATATTTATCTCAACTTCGAGAATTTGCGAATATTTGAAATATAGTGCTATATATTTGTTATATCGAATATTCTTCATTTTTTTTCCATCTGAAAACATGATTCCTCCCTGCTTCTTGTTTGTGGGCCAATGAGTCATTGGCCCACAAGCAACTTAAGCAGAGAGGAATCAAGACTTCAGATGGAAAAAAATGACGAATATTTTTAAAATGAATATATAGCACTATATTTTATAGTGTGCTATATACCGTATTTTTCACTTTATAAGATGCACCTGATGATAAGACGCACCTAGGTTTTTGAGGAGGAAAATAAGAAAAAATATATTTTCAACCAAAAGGTGTGCTTTTGGTGGGTTTTGAACTATTGATGGTCTGTGGATGACACTATAATAGGGGATCTGTGGATGACACTGTTATGGAGGGGATCTGTGGGTGACACACTTATGGGGGATCTGTGGATGACACTGTTATGGGGGATCTGTGGATGACACTGTTATGGGGGATCTGTTGATGACACTGTTATGGGGGATCTGTGGATGACACACTGTTATGAGGGATCTGTGGATGACACTTATGTGATTATAACACCCATCATCCTAAAGAATACACTGATGTACTGTACATTGGTGTATTCTCAAGGATGAGGGGAGTTATAGTCAGATTAAATATAAACACTATCCAGGGACTGTTCTGTAATTGGCATGTGTTTATATTAAATATGACTATAACCCCCCTCATCCATAGAAATCCACTCATATACTGCAGTACATGGGTGGATTCCTATGGATGAGGGGGGTTATAGTCATATTTAATATAAACACATGCCAATTACAGAACAGTCCCTGGACAGTGTTTATATTAAATACTATAACCCCCCTCATCCATAGGAATCCACTCATACACTGCAGTACATGGGGGATGTATGAGCAGAGAGAAGCAGGGCTGGCAGGCACAATAACAGAGGCGCTGGAGCGCACAGTGTGACAGGCATCCAGCACATAGACGAGAATACCGGGACCCTGGAGCTCAGGTCAGTGCCCCTGGCAGCAGCTGGAGGGGACAGGGGGGAGAAGATTATACTTACTGGAGCTGCAGGCTCCAGTCCCGGGTGCGCACCAGACGTGCTGGCAGGCCACGGAAGGAGTGGAAAGGGGGAAAAATGTTCACTTACAGGAGCTGAGGACTCCGGTGCCGGGTGCGCACCGGACGTGCGGGCTGGCTGCTGGAGAAGGGGACAGGGGGGAAACACTTTCACTTACTGGAGCTGCGGGCTCCCGTCCCGGGCACTGGCGGCAACGGAGCATAATAAGTAAAGCCACCAGCCTGCCCATCCCTGGTGCGGTCTTGTTAAGGAAGCGTGGGCTGGAGGCAGCCCACCCAACAGTTTAATGGCCACCTAATTTGCATCGCCACTTTGGAGGGAAAAAAACAGCGTCTTATAAAACGAAAAATACGGTATTTGTTTTTTAGAATATTCGTCATTGGCAAATATTCTAACAAATGAATATATAGCACTACATTGAATATAGTCCATCTGAAGTCATGATTCCTACCTGCTTAAATTGCTTGTGGGCCAATGACTGTTCTCTTCAGATGAAAAAAAATGACGAATATTCTAAAAAATGAATATAAAGCACTATATTCTATAGTGCTATATATTCCTTTTTGACCCACTTCGCATTACACGATTTTTGCATTGCAGATTTAATCTCGAATACGAATTCGCGAATAAATGCCGAATATTCTACCACATATTTGCGAATTCGAATATTGCCCCTGCAGCTCATCACTATTTTTTATTTACGGTGTTCATCTGATCATGTGGTATTTTTTATAGAGCAGGTTGTTACGGAAGCGACAATACCAAATATGACTTTTTTTGGGGGTTGTTTGTTTCAGTCTTACATAATAAATTTAAAAAAGTTAAATTATTTTTCAGTGTTTCCATATTTTGAAAGCCATAGTTTTTTAAAAATTTTGGGCGATTGTCTCATGTAGGGGCACATTTTTTGCGGGATGAGATGACGGTTTGATTGGCACTATTTTGGGGTGCATATGACTTTCTGATCGCTTGCTTTTACACTTTTTGTGATGTAAATTACATTGACGAATATTCTAAAAAAACAAATATATAGCACTATATTGAATATAGTGCTATATATTAGTTTTTTAGAATATTCGTCATTTTTTTCTATCTGAAGTCATGATTCCTCCCTGCTTAAGTTGCTTGACAAGCAACTTAAGCAGGGAGGAATCATAACTTCAGATGGAAAAAAAATGACGAATATTCTAAAAGACTAATATATAGCACTATATTCTATAGTGCTATATTCCTTTTTGACCCACACCTATATTGATCGTGTAATATTCGCATATTACGCGATCATTACATTGCCGATTTTTCAAGTAAAACAAAAAAAGATGAATATTCGAAAAACAAATATATAGCACTATATTCTAAATATTTGCGAATGCTCGAAGTTGCGATATTCGCGATAAATATTCGTAATTCGAACATTCGCGCTCAACATAATGACTTAGAGGGGAGGGAGGAGGACAGGGTGGACATCACAGACAACGACAGCCCTTGTGCTGATCCCCTAGTTACAAAACACCCTCATGAAACATAATAAGTCCTGTGTTTCAGTCTATTAAATTCCACATTAGGGAAAGCTGGGTACTTCTGTAAACCAAAATGCAGAGTAACATCAAACAGGATTGGTGGTTCAGTGGTGCCAACCACAGGTAGTTTTCCTCGGGCATTGCCTCAGCCCTGATGCCAAACGCCTCATTGAAGTGAGGAAAATGTATGTTTGCCACCCTATAATAGTCCTGGGAGATGGACCTGCAGAGTCCGCGGGACCCAGAACCCAGAAGAGAGAGAGTTGTGCTGTGTGTGGTACTCCTCGTCCACAACACACAAGAGGATTGTATTGTGTGATGACCATGCCCGGATCACTGTACGTCCCCACAGATACTCATGTTTATGTCATGAGTACGACATAAAGACAGGTGAGGGGAAAAAGTTAGACCAAGATTAGGAAACAGGCAATCCAGTATAGGCTGTACTTTTAAACATTTTAACAGATTCAAGTTCGGCGCCAATGATGTCCCTCACTCTGGGTGATACAGAAGTAGTCCCGTTTTTGATTGATACTGGAGCAGCCAAGACAGTTGTGCACAGCAAACATGTCCTCCCCTGACTTAATCTCCAAGGACACCAGTCTTTAGGTAGAAGTGGATGGGAAAGTAGTACACTCCCCTTTTTAACAGAACCGTTCCGTATTAGATTTGCCCTTAACCGAGAAGTGCTTGCCCGTTTGCTGTCAGTGATAATGCCCCTTATTGCCTCCTGGGTACAGACTTGCTTGTAAAAGTACATGCTAGAATCTCATATCAGGAGGACAGCACTGTGAAACTTACAGGTGCCCCCAATGACCAGGAACTTCGTTTGTTGGCCATTAGTGATAAAACTCCCTGGTCCATGTTTGTAGAGACTTTTTGTTTGAAAAAAAGGGAGATTGTATCCCTTTTAACATTTTTTGTACCTTGTAAAAAAAGGAAAATGAGAAGAGTAAACTCACTCCACTGTGATTGATTTGGCAAATGTTTTCTTTTCAGCACCACTACATCCAGACAGTTGGTATTTGTTTGTCTTCACACATGAGGGTAAACAGTATACCTGGGATAGTCCTGAACCACAAAGTGACAGTGATATCACTTCTATCCTCATGAAAGTACAACCCAAAAATCTCTTTGTTGCCCGCTATTTGAGAATTCAGTGTTCTATTTTGTTGCCTGACAATGTTGCTGTCCAAAAGGTGTAATACTATGAATCCAGCCACCCTGTTTCCTCTGGAACGAGTGGCGGTGATAACAACAAAAGGTCACTGTAAAACAGACTCAGAAGAGGCAGAGGAAAAAGCCACGGCAGAGCAGGGGGCAAGAATAGCTTCCAAATTGCCTAGGCAGTCCCCTGCCTTAGTGGACACAGCTCAGGTCCCTGAAATAACTCCTCCTGTCTCCCTGGAAGTTCTTAAGACCTTACAGAACCAGGTGGGTTTGGAGGAAAGAGACTGGTGGATGGAAAAATGGGGGACTACAAATGAGGAAGGCCTAATACAGTTCCAAGGGAAACTCTGCCTTCCCAGGTCCCTCTACCTTACGATAGCACAGGCAACCCATGGTGTGACGCACCAGACAAAAACTGCTATGTGTGATTTAGTACATAGCGCATGGTATGCCCCAGGGTTAAGCACTGTAGCAGTCAGATATACTTAAATATGTATGATTTGTGCCCAGAACAGTGTGGGTGGGGTGGTTAGGGTACCCAATAAATACACGTCTTGCCATTTGTATCTGATTAAACGCTTGCAGACTATCTTCAACTACCAAAGGTGGGCATATATGAGTATGTATTGATGTGTGATGACTTGTTTTCAGGATGGCCAGAAACATAACCAAAGAAGCAAAGAAGATTATGGCCAAAGTTGTATGCAGGTATGGGGTACCCGAGACCATTGAAAGTAACAGAGGTGTTCACTTCACAGGTGAAGTGATGCAGGAGATGATGAAGGTTTTGGGTGTAGAACAGGCCTTACATGCTTCGTACCATCAACAAAGCAGCGATAGTGTAGGGAAAAAGGAACTGAGCGGGACACTAAAGTTAAAGATTCAAAAAGTTATGAACAGAGTGCCTGCTGGTAGCCCTCTTTTCAATAAGGTATACCCCTAACCGTAAGATAGGCCTTATTTCCTATTAGGTCCTTTTTGGGTCGGGCCCTAGGACAGGATTGTATTTCGCACAGCAGCTCTAGATGCAACATGGCTGTCTGACAGATTATGTGATCAGTTTGCACAAGCATTTGAATAAAATATATTCTCGAGTATTTACTTCACTTCCAGATCTTGATAAAGTACCAGTGCAGCATACGGGTAGGTTACCCGACACTGCTATATTATAATGTGTATCTCCCTTTAAGAAAGTTAGGCCTGTTGCAGGCAATTCTTATTCCAGCCAGCAGAGGGAGCCCCCAGTTTAGTATAAATAGGCTAGGGCCTAGCCTAGAGAGTTAGTTGGAAGTTTCTAGAGTTAGTCCTGAGAGATTCAGGACTCAGTAAGGAGTGCAGAAATTGCACTACTGGTGTGGAGGATGATTCCCACCCTGATTTCCAGGTTAATTATACCTGAGGTACTCCAAAGATAGAGCCTGCCATCAGGAGAGAAGAAACCTCTACCAAACCTTTGCTCAAGGGTTATCACCAGGATTTGGGTGTCTGGACCTTGAGGATATTGCCTACAGCCAGGAACTAAAGCAGGAGAAGAAATAAGTATACCCCTGCAGAGAGAATAGTTGCCTGAAGGGTATTGCTGCATTTAGAGTAAGAGGAAATCCCTGATCCTAGGAGGCCTGTCTTGAAGTTAGTTTTTGTGACTGTGAGTAAAAGCCTGAACCACTGCTGTAACTGTATGTTAACGTGTGGAATAACTCTGGAACTGTATTCACTGACTGTTCATCCAACTTCAAGTTTGTTCAGTAAAGTTAACCTGTTATACCAATATCAGGATTGCTCCATTATTCCACCTATCACTACACGGTGTGTCACCGTTCAATTGGCACTGGCGTCACGACATTTATCAACTGCCTGTTCCAGTGTTGACCCGATTGAAGACGACAGTGAATCCCAGGTTAGTGGGTTGCCCTGCACTGCAAAGCCCCGCATACCTAAAGCTACACTACTGACCCCCTGGGACCAGTGGCGTAGGGATCGCCATAGCAGCCATAGCAATGGCTATGGGGCCCTACGCCACTGGGGGCCCGCCGCCGACTGAGGATTAAAAAAATAAAAATCAAATTCATGTGGCCAGCGGGCCGGCCGTGGTGCTGTGATAGGGGGCGGATAGGGGGCAGTCGGACTCGGAGCTGGAGGGCGGAGGTAGAGAGGCAGTCTGGGAGGTGATTGGCCGGAAGTGGAGGAGGCGGAGTCGCAGACTTGGAGCGGCACTTTCAAGAATAGGAAGCTGCGTGCGAGGTGAGCTGCTGGAGTGTGGGTGGGTCAAGTGCCGGGGCCCACTGTGCCAGCTCACTCCTGCAGCTGCATATGATCGGTCCCAAATGTCGCTGCCTGCATGTCCCGGCTTATGATAAGCCCGGCCATGCAGGCAGTGTGCTGCTGCCTCTCATTCACTGACTGTGCGATGCTGCCTCCTGGCTCCGCCTCCTCACACAGCCAGGGAAAAGAGCTCGGGAGCCTCAGCCTTGAGAGAGACACTTGCAGGAGGAGGGGCCGGGTCCCAGGAAAATAACCCTATCATTGCCTCCTCCTTCTGCAGTCCTCCTGACATGCCCCACGTTCTTCTGTGATCACCAGAGGGTGACCAGTGTGGCTGCTCCTGCCTTTCTACCATCCCTGCAGAGTTGTTTCCTGTCCTGCTTGCTGCTGGCCTGTCTTCAAGCTAGTAAGGTCCTTTTTTTTCTTTTTTTTCCCTTCTTTTGTCCAGTTGTTTCATTTTAACCCCTTGAGGCTCAGCCATGTCACAGTGACTGAGCTTTTTCCATTAGCCAAATAGTGAGTCTCAGCCAGCACCACTCCCCTCCCATGATGTCCCATTTACTTCTAATTAGGACACGCTGTAAGATTTAGCATGGAGAAGTAGTACTTGTCATGCTAAATCTTTAGAGCGTGTCCTTAGTAGGTGTTGTCAGTAGTTACAGTCACTCAGCGCTGCTGTCACCACCAAGTATCGCTGATGACCCACCTTTAGGGTCTAGTCACACGACCGTAATTCTGGGTCCGCCTCTGTAATTTCAATAGGGCTGCAAAAGATGCGGACCGCAACAGTTGTCAGTGTTCCCTGTACAGAGAGAGAAGGGGGCCTGTATAGAAAGGATCAATATGAGGCTTCGTTCACATCACCGTTCAGCCATTCCGTTCTCCTGCTCAGTTTAGGAGCAGGAGAACGGAAAGGACGGATTCGGAACATAACGGAGCCTACGGATCCCATAGACTATAATAAAGTCTGTTAGGTTTCCGCTCAGAAGATGATTTTGGAGCAGAAACAAAAGTAGTGCATGCAGGACTTTTGTCTCCGCTTCAAAAATCTTCTTCTGAGCGAACACCTAACGGACCCCATTATAGTCTATGGGGTCCTTAGGATTGGTTCGGCTCAGTTATGTGCCGAATCCGTCCTTTCGGTTCTCCTAGTCCTAAATGGAGCAGGAGAACGGAAAGGCTGAAAGGTGATGTGAAAGAAGCCTGAGTTGTCACTGGGTTTTCACCGCTGTCTCAGGCGGCTGCCTGCATGGCCTAGATTATGATAAGCCGGGCCATGCAGGCAGTGTAGTGCTCCACTCACTATGCGGTGCTGAGCTGAGACAATGTATGGAGCGGACTGCGGCGGTGAGCCTGCCCCATACACAGCAGGTGCTGTGACGATCTCGCCATCGTATAAGTGTCTGTCCATATGTATGTCCCTGTCCCTGTGTGGGTGTGTGTCTGTCACCTGTGTCTGTGTGTCTCTCCCTGTGTGTCACCATCACCCTGCCCACAGTATTCCTATGTCTTGACACAGCTGCATCAGACGTTCTGTGCGGGGCAAGAAGAAGATGGAAGAGGAGGCAGCGCCACCAGCATGGAGTCCGTGGGAGAGACACAGGGAGGCACACTAAGGATGCAGGTAACACTACCACATGATCTACACTAGTGTTATCTGTGGTTTTTACATAGGACTGCAGGTAACACTACCACATGATCTACACTAGTGTTATCTGTGGTTTTTACATAGGACTGCAGGTAACACTACCACATTATCTACACTAGTGTTATCTGTGGTTTTTACATAGGACTGCAGGTAACACTACCACATGATCTACACTAGTGTTATCTGTGGTTTTACATAGGACTGCAGGTAACACTACCACGTTATCTACACTAGTGTTATCTGTGGTTTTTACATAGAACTGCAGGTAACACTACCACATTATCAGCTCTAGTGTTATCTGTAGTTTTACATAGGACTGCAGGTAACACTACTACATTTTCTGTACTCAGATAGCCAGTACTGTGTTATCTGTGTTGTTACATAGGGCTGCAGGTGATATCTACTACATTATCTATACTCAGAGAGTTATCACTATGAGACCGGTAAAAATGTGAAAATAAATACAAGACGGATTCGTTCTTGCAATGCATTTGTGAGACGGATCCTCATCTGGATCCGTCTCACAAATGCTTTCAGTCACATCAAAATCAGCGGATCCGGCGGGCAGTTCCGATGACGGAACTGCCCGCCGGATCACACTGCTGCAAGTGTGAAAGTAGCCTAGGTGGCTGTTTCTTCGCCAAAATGCCATTAACCATTACCACACAAATAAATAAATAAATAATGCAGCTGCGCCTGCCAGGCTTGAGCAGGTATATGTGTGAATAGGGAAGATGCTGAGATCCGGCTGTACCTCAAGCCTGGCAGGCACAGCTGCATTATTTAAAGGGGGGGGGGGGGGGGCCATAAATTTTTTTTGCTATGGGGCCCAGTCATTTATAGCTACGCCCCTGCCTGGGACACTGCACCAGGAACCCACCCATGTCTGGAGATTGGGTGGTAGTAGAAAGACACATTAGAAAAGTCCTTAAACCCTGGTTTGATAGTCCATTCCTAGTGTTGCTGACCACAAACACAGTGAAGCTCAAAGGAAAGCATAATTGGAGTCATTTCAAGAAAGTGTTGAGTCTGGAGACTTGAAAGGATGGTGTTTCTTGTTCATCCTTGTGTGACTGCTGATCCTGACTCAAAAGAATATGGATTTTAAATGAGATAGCAAAAATAGGTTTCTGGGCTGTGAAAAAGTTGTGCAAAAGGAAGAACAAAGTTGTTCTAGTCCGATACTTCTAGCCCAGTGATCCATTGATAGTATTGCCCAAAGATTCTCAGGATTAATAGTTCTTATGTTCACAATAGTCAATGGGCAGAAGGTCTAGAAGAATTGATATCATCATCGTTTTAGTTTTGCTTGTACTAATTATCTGTTGTATTATTCCCTGTGTAAATAAATTGTTCAGCAAGGCAGTTGACAAAGCCGTACCAGAGATGATGATGGGAGAATTGTATGAAGACTTCGATCCAGGAAAATCAGAAGCACTGATGACCTCCAGTCTCCCCCCATATGACGTCAGCGCAAATTAGGGAAAGATCATCTGACTTCCCCGTGCTCAAGTCCAGTGTCATGGGAGGCTATTCATTAGGAATAAGCTTGTCATGGAAGCTGGCGAAGAGGATGTCGGAGCATTGGTACAGATGTTTATGTTTAGGGAAAGAATGAGATTCAAGGTGGGAGTGATAGAGATGTCTGAATATCTTTCTTTCTTTTTTTTATGTAACTAGAGATTGATTTTCTTATGTAATTGCTTTAAGCTGCTTGTACCTTATCTCAACTGTCTCCCCTCCCCCTTTGCTTCAAGCTGTCTATTTGTCCAACACTAAAGCGAGAACGGAAGGGGTTCGAAGCTGCAATAGTCCCCTCACTTCTCCCACAGGATGATGTATAACCTGTAGAAGAATGCTTGAGCCAATTATTTAGCCACAGTTTTTTTATATTTTGGGCGATTGAGTTAGGTAGGGGCTCATTTTTTTGCGGGATGAGGTGACGGTTAGATTGTTACTATTTTCAGGGGCATACACCTTTTTGATCTCTTGGTGTTGCACGTTTAGTGATGTTTTTTTTGATGGTCTTCACCTGAGAGGTTAGGTAATGTGATATTTTTATAGAGCCGGTCGATACGGATGCGGCGATACCTAATATGTCTACCTATTTTTTTTTTTTTTATGTTACTTTATTTTGGGAAATGGAGGCGCTTATTTTTTTCACCTTATTTTTTGTCCCACTCAGGGACTTCAACATTACAGGGTCTGATCCCTGTTTCAATGCAGCACAATACATCTGTATTGTACTGCATTGACTATTAGTCTATTACACAGTGTAATACACTGATAGTTTGCCTATGAGACCCAGCCTGGGGGCTGGGCCTCATAGGCCTACGTACATGCCGGGCCCCAAGGCCTTGGAATGGCTTGGGGCTGCCATGGCAACCATCAGGTCCCCGCCACAGCAGCGGCGGGGACACGATGTCTAAGGTGAGGGAGCGCAAACCTCCCATATGCTGCGGTCAGCGCTGACCGCAGCATATGAGGGGTTAATCCACCGGCATCGGCGTTATCACTGATGCTGGTGGATGCAGCAAGGAGCCATAACAGCCGGATCTCTGCCGCTGATCACGGCACCGCACGTGGGGGAAGAGAAGGACCGTAGGGCGAGAATGCTCGTCCTGGGGTGCAAAGTACCGGCCCTTTAGGACAAGCATTCTCGTTCTGGGTCCTTAAGGAGTTTAAAAAATATGGACAAGACCTGTCTTCCCCCCCCCCTCTCCACCGTCGCTAATGTACTCTCCCTTGTCTGCTATCAACCTCCCAAGCTGGCATTCTGCCTGAAAACTGTTTAAATGAGTAAAAAACTGTTGTCCACTTGTATTGGCTGTACACCCTTGCAGATGATCTTATGGCGACTGTTAATGCATACTTGCCAACATTATAGTTGGTAAATTCAGAGCTCATAAGCCCTGACCCTGCAACACCCCAAACACAACCAGGACCAATTACTTATGTGTAAGGCTACCATAAATCCTGCCCATTTTTAACTCAAGACATCCCTAATTATTCTTGGACTGTCTCTGAAAATTAGAGACAGTCCCTGCAAATTCAAGACTGTTGGCAACTATGTTAATACTGTCAGTCATAAGGAAAGCAGCCACAGTACTGGTACAGATGTAGTGGAGCTAATTTTTTTAAAATAAGGAATTAAACTGTTTATTTTGTGCATTGTGATTGTGCACCCACAGGGAAAATACCTTTGAGATGCCATATAATGATAGTTCTATGAATTGTGAAAAAATTAAAAATTCAGACCAGAGGCATGCATTTCAGTGGGAAAGAGTCTGCATACAAATTTTGGGGAACTGGCTGCATGCAAAGTCTGATGTGTGGATTCAAAGATGGCAGAGCTACAGGAAGAAAATAGCGCCCTTTACATGACTTAATGTCCGGGCACATAATTGCTAATGAGTAGGATTGAGCGAACCCGAACTGTAAAGGCATGGCATATACTAATGGCATGGCTGTAATTGGCCAGTGCAGCATGTGACCCAGGCTCTATATAAGCTGGAGTCACATAGCGCCGCACGTCACTCTGCTCTTACTAGTGTAGGGATAGGATGCTGCTGCTGTGAGGGAGAGAATAGGAAATAATCAGTTATCAGAAGTGCTTGTTAATTCAGCGATCTACAGCTATTTTGTTTTGTGGGTGCAGTGCAACATTTGCCCTGAGCCCAGTGACACAGAAAAATAACTTTTATCCGTCTGTTAGTTAGGTACGCGTCGGCGGCCATTTTGTGCAAGTTCAGTGCACCAGCACAGCATATGTGCATTTGTGACAGTCAAATACAAGGTTTAACCTCTTTAGGACACAGGGCGTACAGGTACGCCCTGATGTCCTGGTACTTAAGGACACAGGGCGTACCTGTACGCCCTGTGTATTTCCGATCACCGCCGCGCGGCGGGCGGTGATCGGAAAGCGGTGCCTGCTCAAATCATTGAGCAGGCACCTCGGCTAAATGCGCGGGAGGGGGTCTCGTGAACCCCCCATGTCCGTGATCGCCGCAAACCGCAGGTCAATTCAGATCTGCGGTTTGCGGCTTTTTATTGTGCGGGCGGCGGCGGTGCCATGGGGCTATAGGGGGGACCTGATGGCATGGAAGGCAGCGTGATGCCTTCCTGAGGCATCGCCGCTGCCTTCCTGTGATGTGCCTGTGAGATCCAGCCCCCTGGATCTCACAGGCTGGAAGCTGTATGAGTAATACACACAGTATTACTCATAGAGCCAATGCATTCCAATACAGAAGTATTGGAATGCATTGTAAAGGATTAAACCCCAAAAAGTTGAAGTCCCAAAGGAGGACAAAAAATAAAGTGACGCATCTGTGAGGTTTGAGAGGGAATGGAGCCTTTGGAGGTCTTCTCCGCTCGCAGTACCATCTCTTGATTAAGATGGTTTTATATGTAGAATGATGACCTGTTGTACAAGATGATACCTGTATAGATATTGTCCAAATGACTGCACTGTATGTCTTTAGTTTATTTTGGTTTGTCGTATATTTATTGCTGTATTGGTTTCGGCTAAGTCGGTGCTGCCAATGTGGCTATGTAAAGCGCTGACTGTGTAGCCGTTTCTTTAGGCTACTTTCACACTTGCGCTTGATCGGATCCGTTCTGAACGGATCCGATCATATTAATGCAGACGGAGGCTCCGTTCAGTACGGATCCGTCTGCATTAATAACTTAGAAAAATTTCTAAGTGCGAAAGTAGCCTGAGCGGATCCGTTCAGACTTTCAATGTAAAGTCAATGGGGGACGGATCCGCTTGAAGATTGAGCCATATGGTGTCATCTTCAAGCGGATCCGTTCCCATTGACTTACATTGTAAGTCTGGACGGATCCGCACGCCTCCGCACGGCCAGGCGGACACCCGAACGCTGCAAGCAGCGTTCAGCTGTCCGCCTGGCCGTGCGGAGGCGAGCGGAGCGGAGGCTGAACGCCGTCAGACTGATGCAGTCTGAGCGGATCCGCATCCATTCAGACTGCATCAGGGCTGGACGGAAGCGTTCTGCTCCGCTCGTGAGCCCCTTCAAACGGAGCTCACGAGCGGACAGCAGAACGCTAGTGTGAAAGTAGCCTTATTCATAATCATGTATGTTTTAAAAATTAATAAAAAGTATTGATACGCAAAAAAAAAGTGAAAAAAAAAAGTTGAAAGTAAAAATAAACAAAAACGTAATTTTCCCCAAATAAAGTAAAAAAAAATTGGTAGAAAATAGGGGGGGGAAGAGACATATTAGGTATCGCCGCGTGCATATCGACCGGCTATATAAACATATTACAAGACCTAACCCCTCAGATGAACACCGTAAAAAATAAAAACTGTGCTAAATAAACCATTTTTTTGTCACCTTACATTACAAAAAGTACATCAGCAAGCGATCAAACAAGCGTACGCCCACCAAAATAGTACCAATCTAACCGTCACCTCATCCCACAAAAAATTAGCCCCTAACTGAGACAATCGCCCAAAAAATAATAAAAACTATGGCTCAGAATATGGAGACACTAAAACATAATTTTTTTGTTTTAAAAAAGCTGTTATTGTGTAAAAATTACATAAATAAAAAAAAAGTATACATATTAGGTATCGCCGCGTCCGTATCGACTGTCTCTATAAAAATATCACATGACCTAACCCCTCAGAAGAACACCGTAAAAAAATTAAAATAAAAACTGTGCTAAATAAACCATTTTTTGTCACCTTACATCACAAAAAGTGTAATAGCAAGCGATCAAAAGTCATATGCACCCCAAAATAATGCCAATCAAACCGTCACCTCATCCCGCAAAATATGAGACCCAACTCAAGATAATTGCCCAAAAACTGAAATAACTATGGCTCTCAGAATACGGAGACACTAAAACATGTTTTTTTTTTTGTTTCAAAAATGATATTATTGTGTAAAACTTACATAAATAAATAAAAAAGTATACATATTAGGTATCGCCGCGTCCGTATCGACCGGTTCTATAAAAATATCACATGACCTAATCCCTCAGATGAACACCGTAAAAAATAAAAAAATAAAAACTGTGCTAAATAAACAATTTTTTTGGCACCTTACATCACAAAAAGTGTAATAGCAAGCGATCAAAAATTCATATGCACCTCAAAATAGTGCCAATCAAACCATCATCTCATCCCGCAAAAAATGAGACCCTACCTAAGATAATCGCCCAAAAACTGAAAAAACTATGGCTCTCAGACTATGGAGACACTAAACATGATTTTTTTTGTTTCAAAAATGAAATGATTATGTAAAACTTACATAAATAAAAGAATTGTATACATATTAGGTATCGCCGCGTCCGTGACAACCTGCTCTATAAAAATACCACATGATCTAACCTGTCAGATGAATGTTGTAAATAAAAATAAATAAAAAACTGTGCCAAAACAGCTATTTCTTGTTACTTTGCATCACAAAAAGTGTAATATAGAGAAACCAAAAATCATATGTTCCCTAAACTAGTACGAACAAAACTTCCACCCTATCCCGTAGTTTCTAAAAAGGTGTCACTTTTTGGGAGTTTCTACTCTAGGGGTGCATCAGGGGGGCTTCAAATGGGAAATGGTGTAAAAAAAAAACTGTCCAGCAAAATCTGCCTTCCAAAAACCGTATGGCATTCCTTTCCTTCTGCGCCCTGCCGTGTGCCCATACAGTAGTTTACGACCACATATGGGCTGTTTCTGTAAACTACTGAATCAGGGCCATAAATATTGAGATTTGTTTGGCTGTTAACCCTTGCTTTGTAACTGGAAAAAAAAATATTAAAATGGAAAATCTGCCCAAAAAGTGAAATTTTGAAATTGTATCTCTATTTTCCATTAATTCTTGTGGAACACCTAAAGGGTTAACAACATTTGTAAAAATCAGTTTTGAATACCTTGAGGGGTGTAGTTTCTTAGATGGGGTCACTTTTATGGAGTTTCTACTCTAGGGGTGCATCAGGGGGGCTTCAAATGGGACATGTTGTAAAAAAAACAGTCCAGCAAAATCTGCCTTCCAAAAACCGTATGGCATTCCTTTCCTTCTGCGCCCTGCCATGTGCCCATACAGTAGTTTACGACCACATATGGGGTGTTTCTGTAAACTACAGAATCAGGGCCATAAATATTGAGTTTTGTTTGGCTGTTAACCCTTGCTTTGTAACTGGGAAAAAAATATTAAAATGAAAAATCTGCCAAAAAAGTGAAATTTTGAAATGTTATCTCTATTTTCCATTAATTCTTGTGGAACACCTAAAGGGTTAACAACATTTGTAAAATCAGTTTTGAATACCTTGAGGGGTGTAGTTTCTAGAATGGGGTCATTTTTGGATGGTTTCTATTATGTAAGCCTCACAAAGTGACTTCAGACCTGAACTGGTCCTTAAAAAGTTTTACTTCTTAACTTCTAAGCCTTGTAACGTCCCCCAAAAATAAAATGTAATTCCCAAAATGATCCTAACATGAAGTACACATATGGGGAATGTAAAGTAATAACTATTTTTGTAGGTATTACTATGTATTATAGAAGTAGAGAAATTGAAACTTGGAAATTTGCCAATTTTTCAAAATTTTGGGCAAATTTGGTATTTTATTTATACTCATTTTACCAGTGTCATGAAGTACAATATGTGACGAAAAAACAATCTCAGAATGGCCTGGATAAGTAAAGGCGTTTTAAAGTTATCACCACTTAAAGTGACACTGGTCAGATTTGCAAAAAATGGCCTGGTCCTTAAGGTGAAATAAGGCTGTGTCCTTAAGGAGTTAAATACTGAAGTTATATTCAGGGTTTAAAAAATACAAATTTTTTGCAAGATAATACATTTTGGGTCCTTTGCTGAATTTGTGACAGTGAAATACAAGATTTAAATACTGCAATTATATTCTGGGTTTTTAAAAAACACCCATTTTGGCAAGATAATACATTAGCGGCCTTTGTTGCATTTGTGACAGTGAAATACAAGCTTTAAATACTGCAATTATTTACTGGGTTGAAAAAAACACCCATTTTGCGCAACATAATGCATTTGTGGCCTTTGCTGCATTTCTGACAGTCCAATACAAGCGTTAGATACTGCTGTTATATTCTGGTTTTAAAAAAACACCCATTTTGGGCAAGATTATACATTTACAGCCTTTGTTTCATTTGTCACAGTGAAATACAAGCTTTAAATACTGCAATTATATTCTGGGTTTAAAAAAAACATACTTTTTTGCAAGACCCTACATCTGGGACCTTTGCTGCATTTGTCACAGTAAAATACAAGCGTTAGATACTGCTGTTATATTTTGGTTTTAAAAAAACACCCATTTTGGGCAAGACCCTACATTTGGGGCCTTTGCTGCACCTGTCACAGTCAAATACAACCAGTCAATACTGCAGTTACATTATTGGTTGACAAATTTTAAAAAATTGTGACCGTGAAGTAATTGTATAAAATTCACCTGGCACACTGTTGTGTGACCTCTAGAAATGTTTCCTCTTTATGACACCGGCACAGCCTTAGTCTCAGTGAACTTAATTGTTGACTATTGGCGGTTACATTGTCGCCTGCCATAAACCATCTGTTAGTTTGGTGGGTGAACGCAAAGAATGAGGAGAGTTTCAAATAAGGGACGTGGCCCCAGTCGTGGTGCTGCTGGTGGAGCTCCTGTTGCAGGGAGAGGATGTGGTCGATCTGTGTCAGCTACACGCAAAAGTGAAACACCTTCCTCAGGTGCGAGTAGGCGACAGAACCTCCAGCGTTATTTGGTAGGGCCGAATGCGGCTCTACGAATGGTGAGGCCAGAACAAGTACAGCCTGGCGATAGTAGATTGGGTGGCTGACAGTGCCTCCAGTTCCTTCACATTGTCTCCCACCCAGTCTCCTGCTAATAGATCACAGTTGGCACCTGCAGCCCATGTCCATCAGTTCTTCACCTCACCCCCTTGCAAATCAGCCAAGCAGTCTGAGGCTTAAGTCATGGAACAGTCCCTTTTGATGACTCTGTCACTTTTTGATGACTCTGCTAGCAGGGTTTCCCAGGGCCATCCACATAGCCCTGCCCCAGAAGTGGAAGAGATTGAGTGCACCAATGCCCAACCACTTATGTTTCAGGATGAGTACATGGGAGGACCACCACAGCACGTCTTTGATGATGACGAAACACAGGTGCCAACTGCTGTGGCTTTCTGCAGTGTGCAGACCGACAAGAAGGGCATGGGTGAAAACTGGGTGGAAGATGAAGTGGAGGACGATGAGGTCCTCGACCCCACATGGAATCAAGGTCATGTAAGTGACCTGTCTAGTTCAGAGGAAGAGGCGGTGTTCGCACAGAGCCACCAGCACAGCAAAAGAGGGAGAAGAGTGCAAAAGCGCCTGTTACATTCTTGGGTGACATTTTACAATTTTTGCCGTTTATACACCACTGCTTTGCATAGGTGACAGGGACCTAATTTTTGTAAAATCGTCTGTTCAATTGGTGGGTGATATGAACACAGTTTTGCCATGAATAAACCCCTGCTCTGCAGGGGTGACAGGGACCTAAATTTCAAAAAATCGTCTGTTACATTGGTGGGTGACATTAACCCATTTTTGCCAATGAAAAACCCCTGCTCTGCATAGGTGACAGGGACTTAAATTTCTAAAATTCGTCTTTAAATGACGCGCACCCCTCCTTTCATTCGATCCTTTTGCTTTAATAACTTGTCCCACATTTCAGCTCGATAACATTGCAGCCATTGACCTCCCTTGGATGAGGTCTCCCTTTCTCACGCTCCCTCTCCGGCGTGAAACCCTGATTCACCGCTAACCGTTATCAACATGGTAGGCGCAGAAAAGTTGATAGAGAAGATATCTAATTGGATCGTGGATGTCACGGGGACGTGCGATCAGGCAGAAGTTATCTAGAGTCAACAAAGCGGCAGCAGGGCCTCTCCTGTCTAACGTTTCCAAATCCAAAATACCCCAGTGACATTCCCTGTATTTTTTTTTTATTAATAATTCAAATATCAGGGCATCTTAAGAGTCCTGTATTGTTATTTATCATCACTACCTCCCCGAGTCGGGAGTGGGTAATTTCCACACGCCCCCTCCTTTACTTGGAAGCTTCTGCTTCAATAATTTGTCCCACATTTCCACTTGATCACATTTAATTTCATCCATTTACCTCCCTTGGATGTGGTATCCCTTTCTCAGGCTCCCTCTCCGGCCTGGAACCCTGATTCCCCGCTACCCGTGATCACCATGGTAGGCGCAGAAAAGAACATCGAAAGTTGATAGAGAAGATATCCAATTGGATCATGGACGTCACGGGGACGTGCGACATGGTTGAGCAGTATGTGTGCACACGCCTACACGTACTGACTGGTGGGTCTGCCCCCTTCAACTTCTTGGTCTCCAAATTGGGCACATGGCCTGAGCTTGCCCTTTTATGCCTTGGAGCTGCTGGCCTGCCCTGCGGCCAGTGTATTGTCTGAATGTTTGTTTAGCATGGCTGGAGGGGGTTATCACAGGTTATATGTTTTGGGGTGTACCCTAATTTAAACAAAAAATAATAATATTTTAAACCAAAAACCAGTGTTGGCTACCTCCTCCTCCTCCGCTGCTTACACCTACACATCCACCGCCTCCTCAACCTCCTACTCCATATTGACCACCTCCTCCTAGATCAAGATTATTATATTTTATTTTTACATATTTTATGTTATTTTATGTCATTTCCCTATCCACATTTGTTTGCAGAGCACTTGCCATGCTCTTAACCACATTTTGCTGCCATTTGCAGCCCTCTAGCCCTTTCCATGACTTTTTTACAGCTATTTTAGTGCTCAAAAGTTCAGGTCCCCATTGACTTCAATGGAGTTCGGGGTCAAGTTAGGGTCCCGAACTCAAACTTTTTTTGTGAAGTTCGGTCGAACCCGAACATCAAGGTGTCCGCTCAACTCTACTAATGAGCATTCGTACGGATGCTTGTTAGCGATAATCTACCTGTGTTAAGGTACTGCTGATTACCTGAACAAATTGTCGTTCATCGGCTAATACTGCAATACCCTAGACCTGGGGATGCTACAGTTGGTTTGTCACACTACATGCAATACATTTTGTACACCAACAGATGGGGTACGGTTGGCAGTGTTTGGCAACAGAAATGGAACTTACTATTCTATTTCTCCTCTCTTGGTGGGAGTGGGCATATTTGAGTCAGCAGAGTGATCAGGCACTCAAGCTATTAAGACTTTGTTGCAAGGTGGTAGGAAACATGTCAGGACACCATCACCGCAGTTCAGGTGTCACGACCATGGTCATGGTCGTGACTCCTGTAACCGCAAGCAGTTGCCTGCGGTCTAGGTCTGGTTGTCAATCACAGGTGCGGGCTGAAGTATGTTGCCTCACCTGTGGTTGCCGCTGGCAACATTATTTATGTGGCAGCATAGCAGACTGAGCTGTTCTGTGGCAGCTTGCTATGTTGTGCATGCGGTTGCACCTGGCAACCTGTCTTTGTAGGTGTGCCTTTTTATAGGTTTGTTGTGTACAAGGTTTTTGTATGGGTGCACGTTCCTTTTAAGTTGCGGTCTTCCCTTCCCTGGTGTGAGAAGGGTTAATTCCCTTCCTACTGTGTGTGCACTGGGTGTGTCTGTGTGGGTGTGGCTACTTGGGCCAATATAGCCTCTGCTGAGAGCAGTAGTCAGAGGGGTACTTCAGCCATGGTCTGCTGGAGTCATCCTATCTAATACCATAAGCCAGTGAGGGCCACCCTTGTGGTCATAGCAAATGTTATGTGATGTTTAGTCGATGTTGTTTTCCTTTTGTTATTTAATGCAGCTATGGATCTGGGTTCCTGTCTGTATGTGTGTTGGCTGTGTCCTTTTAAGTATGGTGTGGACGTCAGCGTGTCAGCACAGGGATCCAGTCAGCAAGGCTGTGGCAGGTAGGTGGAACTAGTGCAGTTCACCTGCCATATCCATAGGTCTGTTTTTGTATCCCTTTTCCTTGCAGCTTGGCCAGTGAGACTCCTGTTCCTCTGTGTCCAGGAGGAACGGGCTGTCTACCCAGTTCCTAGCTCAGGGATCGGCGGAGGGTCAGTAGGGGTCCGAGGTTCTGAGCATGAGCCCTCCTACCTTCAAGGTCGGCTCATGCAGCTAGGAGTCAGGGTCAGATTATGTCGTCCTGGCCGAGCAACCACTAACATCTTCTGGCATCGCACGGCTAAGGGTTTCTCCCATCCTCAGCCGTGACATCAGGATGGGCATAGCTAGAAGCCTGGACACCTACAGCCACAGGTGCCAGAGGTAAGCCATAGGGAAGGAAATTCAGAGAGATATTTTGTCAGCTAGCAAATTTCTTAATGTCATCTTCTGCCATATTACCAGCCACTATACACCATTATCTGTGAGTAGAGACTGCACTGCTGCTAGATGTGTTGCTATTTGTTTTTTTTTGCACTCCGTAAGGAAAGACTTTCTCTACAATCTATGCTTGGTTCCCTTCATCATCAATTTTTCACTGCACCGAAACCCAAGGAACGACGGTCTTAAAAATTAAAATTAAAATTATTTTCCATTTATTCCATCTATATATATCTCACTGTCCTGAGTTTAGACTATAGGTTTCGGAAAGGTTTGCTTGTACACTAGCTGGGAGTTAGTACCTCACTTCATTGCTCTGACCCCAAATAAAGAAGATTGGTCATTATACCATTCTGCTCTGTTTAAATAGTATCTCGAGAATAAAAAGACTGCTTTGTCAAATTGTTACACTTGCTCAGAACCCCCCATGGTGGTGTGGTGGTTTAGTGCCATTGCCTTACCAGTGCCAAGGTCCTAGGTTCAAATTCCAATCAGAGGTAACATCTATATGAAATTTCTATGTTCTCTCTGTGTTTGTGCATGTTTCCTTCCATTCTCCAAAAAATAAACTAGCAGTAAATTGTCTTTCTACAAAATTAACTCTAGTGGGTGTTGGGGATGAGAACTTGTATGTCAGCTCCTGACTTTCCTGCTTGAGTACCATATGGAGAACCTAAGGTGTTTTATAATTGATCTTAGGCCTCTTTTACATGGGCGTCATGTTTTAGGGCTGGATAAGATGCGGGTGCATTGCGGGAAAATGCGCGATTTTTCCGCGTGAGTGCAAAACATTGTAATGCGTTTTGCACGTGCCTGAGAAAAATCGGCATGTTTGAAACCCAGACCCGAACCCGGACTTCTTCACAGAAGTTCGGGTTTGGGTTAGGTGTTGTGTAGATTTTATTATTTTCCCTTATAACATGGTTATAAGGGAAAATAATAGCATTCTTAATACAGAATACATGGTCCATCACATGATCTTTTACCATGGTGATGGATCATGTGACGGACCATGTGATGAGCGCAGTGACGTCACCACAGGTCCTTTTCCTGTGCACAACAAAGATGAAGACAGAAGAGAAGCCAGGCTGCGCGAACAAGTGGATTAAGGTGAGTTAAATTAGTTTTTATTTTTTTTAACCCCTCCAGCCCTATTGTACTATGCATTCTGTATTAAGAATGCTATTATTTTCCCTTATAACCATGTTATAAGGGAAAATAATAATGATCGGGTCTCCATCCCGATAGTCTCCTAGCAACCGTGCGTGAAAGATCGCACCGCATCCGCACTTGTTTGCGGATGCTTGCGATTTTCACGCAGCCCCATTCACTTCTATCAGGCCTGCACAAAGAGGAGCATGCTGCGATTTTCACGCAATGCATAAGTGATGCGTGAAAATCACCGCTCATGTGAACAGCCCCATAGAAATGAATGAGTCCGGATTCAGTGGGGGTGCAATGCGTTCACCTCACGCATTGCACCCGCGCGGAAATCTCGCCCGTGTGAAAGGGGCCTTAGATAAACAGAATAACAGGATGATGGAGGAGCACACGTGTAGGATTGTATGGCATTACCAAGGTTAATACAGCCTCTCAATGCATGAGGACAAAATGTGAAATCAGAAGCTACAGGATTTCCTGCAGGAGGAATGGAGAGATAAAAACTCAAAGAACAGCTCGATTACTAAACAGATCATTTAGTAGTAGTAAGTGCTTTACTTGTATTATATACTGTACATTCTAAAGTGAAAAGTTTTTTTTTCTGTCTGAAATAGCACTTTAAAATGATACTGTTACTTAGCTTGCAAAAAAGACACATGAAGATCCATCAAGTACAACTTCACAAAAGGGTTGTCTCATGAGAACTCCTTTCCTTGTGACCTATTAGTAGAAAGCTGCTAACAAAATAGACCCAGCCTGTCTTTCTATGACATGCTCAGCCAGTCTCATAGAGGCAGATGTAATGCAGAGTTGAACAAGCTGCACAAGGGTCCAGAGGCTGAAGGGGTCCACTCTGGCCACTATAGGTTTGGCTCTTCCCTGGAGGACTTAGCTCATGTGCGCATTAGACCAGCTGCAGACTTTTCAGAGTTGGAAGCTGATAGTGATTTCTCCCACTATGCTAAAATTCATATATGTCCATTAGGGCTTATGCACACAACCGTTGTGTATAGCAGTCCATTTTTCACGGATCTGTTGTTCCGTATCTGAGTTTTTTTTCTGTTTTGAGTCCGCATCTGTTCTGTTATTCCTCTAAACATATCCGTATCGTTTCCGTATGTGTTCGGTTTTTCGCGGACCCATTGACTTGAATGGAGCCACGGACCGTGATTTACGGACAATAATAGGACAAGCACTACTTTTTTTGTGGAATGGCCATGCAGACATACAGACACGGAATGCACACAAAGTGGTTTCAGTTTTTTTTTGCGGACCCATTGAAGTGAATGGTTCCGCATACAGGCCGCAAGAAAAACGGAAGGGATATGGAAAAAAAATACGTTTGTGTGCATGAGCCCTTATTGTGAAGGCTAGATGTACTGTCAGTATAAAATAAATAATAAAACTGTTCCAAAAACGATCTATTATAAAAGGCATGAGGTAGATGGCAAACATATGAGTACATAGAAAGCAGATCCAAAAACCTGGCAACTCCAGCATATGGTGCCTTCACTGTAACAACAGTTTTTAGAAACAGGCATATAAATGAGGAAATTATAATATTTGAGTCTGAATAGACAGCGAGCCATAAATCCAACAGGAATGTTAAAAAATGATGTATGGCAGAATGGAAGCTTTGGTGGCACTTTAAATGTGGTCACTGACCGGTGAAAGCAGTGTGAGAAACTTGTAAAATGGGTGTATTTGCCTCTGATTTGTTAAAGGGATTCTGTCACCAGGTTTTACCCCTGTCAGCTAAACATATGCTGATGTTGAGGGCGTCTTCACGATTCCTAATGTGGGCTTCTAAATGTCATCTGTGGGCTTATTTAGCTAAAAAACAGCTATTACTAACCTGTCAGTCAAACAAATAAGGTGCCCAAGGGGATGTTAATGGATGCAAGGTGCCGGCCACACCCGCCGCCGTTCGTGCCCAGCGCCGCCTTTCCGGACTTCTGCGCCGCCTCCTAATCCTCTGTGCCGCCTCTCGCTCTCCCTCCCTCCCCCCTCCTTCTGCTGTAAGATCTCGCGCTTGCGCACAGGGCTCTGCCTGATGCACCCGTGCGGACTTCTCCATTTGGCTTCTTACAGCAAAGTGCGCATGCGCCGGCACTTCGCTCAACCCCTGTATGCGCGAGATCTTACAGCAGGAGGAGGGGGGAGGAAGGGAGAGCGAGAGGCGGCACAGAGGATTAGGAGGCGGCGCAGAAGTCTGGAAAGGCGGTGCTGGGCACGAACGGCGGTGGGTGCGGCGGGCATCTTGCACCCATTAACATCCCCTTGGGTACCTTATTTGTTTGACTGACAGGTTAGTAATAGCTGTTTTTTTAGCTAAATAAGCCCACAGATGACATTTATAAGCCCACATTAGGAATCCTGATGAGGCCCTGAACATCAGCATATGTTTAGCTGACAGGGGTAAAACCTGGTGACAGAATCCCTTTAACTGTACCTCCAAAATTGAGGCAAACATGGAAATACATATTGGATTACTTGGACCTTCAAACCTCCACTTGTAAGTTTATGGGGTCTGATCTGGGGTCTGTATTTATTTTAGAGAGTCTTGTCTGGGAGTCTGTATTTAGGGGTTCTGGTCTGGAGGTTCTTTATTTAGGACGGATTGTAAGACATATCTCAAGCATGAATAGCAAGTAGGAGACAAAAAAAAATCACACTCTTTTTAAATCTCCCTCTGTTCCAACATTCCTGGTAGACCTTGCTAGACTATAAGGCCTCATGCACACAACCGTTGTTTTGGTCCGCATCCGAGACACAGTATTTGCGGCTTGGATGCGGACCCATACACTTCAATGGGGCGGCAAAAGATGCGAACAGCACTCCGTGTGCTGTCCGCATCCGTTGCTCTGTTCCGTGGTCCGCAAAAAAAAATAGAACCTGTCCTATTCTTGTCCGTTTTGCAGACAAGAATAGGCAGTTATATTAATGGCTGTCAGCGCCATTCCGCAAATTGCGGAATGCACACGGACGCCATCTGTGTTTTGCGGATGCACAATTTTCTGACCGCAAAACACACAACAGTCGTGTGCATGAGGCCTAAGTGACCCTTTTTTGTAGGATAGTGATGTAAAAATGTATCAACTACCATCTGTATGCTACTCCATTTATGTATCACACCATGATTTCCTATGCTATTTGAATACTGCACTATCCTGACAGATGTATTACAGACGTATTAGACATGTACATAGAATGTACATAGCCTGACTCTGGGGGAAGGGGGGGTGGGGTTATTACTATTTGGAGTCAAAGCGGCAATATTACTGTTGTGGAGAGCACTAAGAGAAGCATTTCTACAGTATGGGGCCTAATGAGGGCAATGTTACTATGTGGAGTACAAAGGCGAGCACTTTACTGTGTGGAGCACCAGTTAGGCACTTTTGAGGCATTGAGGTAGGGTGTGTTTTTTTTAGAGGGTGGAGAGTAGGTAGATTGAGTGCTGGAAAAACAAGGATCCAAAGAGTTCTGGACTAAAAACACTACATAGATGGATTATGACTGGACGAAATTTTCGTGGCAAACTGGCTGGTTAGAGAAGATAATGGTAAATGAACATCTCTAGTCAGAAAAGACGCCGCATGTAAGCCAAAAACCTTTCATGTCGATGTCCCTAAATAGAATAGTTTTTATAATGTGTAAATGCCTGTGGAATAATTGGAAAATAATGAACAATTCTCAGGAGGAGAGAGAGCGGCTGTTCATGAAACATTTGCACTGGTGACTATGCAGTGACTCACTGGGAAGTTGTGCAGAGAATAGGAGTTGTAGTTGTGGCACTGAAGATAGTTGTAGTGGTTCACTGCATCTGTCCTCACTGACGCTCCCTGGGCTGTGGAGCAGTGAATGGAGGGTGCACCCTTTTTTCCCTCAAGGCACATCCTAGTCCTTGTGGGGACTTCTGCCTGGTGGTATTTAGGGTACCCTTGATGGTGAATAGTTCACAAGGTGAAAGGCAGGAGGGTAGATAATGACAGTATTGCAATGGTGGTGCAAGGCAATAATCAGGCCCATGTATCGGTAATCCAATGTTCTTTATGTAGTGACCTGGAGGGGTGCTTTGAAGTCTGGACATTTGTGGACATTTGCCTATTTCCCCTATGCAAAGTTATAAACTTCTTACTTTATTTCTCTTTAAAGGGTTAACTTTTTTTTTAATACTGTGTAACTGCATTTTATATGTTGTGATATATGTCCTGTTCATTAGCACTGTATTTGTGAGGCTTAATGAATACTGAGAGACTTTTGGGACTTTAAATGAGAAGCTGGTAATTTTCCACAGCTGCCATAGGGTTTAAATAAGAGCATATTTTGGAGGGAAAAGGCCAGATGTTGATTGCCACCAGAACCAGACAAACTGACCTTTTGAATGTCTGGTTTTAGCTATGTAGTTATGTCTGGAAACTTGTCTTTGTCTGGAAAAACTACCGTTTCATTGCCATTGAGTATCATTGAAGCTCTAATGTAAGTCTATGACAGACGGGAGTGGTAACTTTCTCCACTCCACCCCTCCCACTAGAAGTTTCTAGTTCAGCCAGAAACTGTATATAAGGAGTGCAGTCAGAGCCCCTAGTGTTCTGCAGGTAGGGAACAGTGCTTGGAAGAGGAGACTGCCAGACTACTGAGTGACCAGAAGAAGACTTGAGATGGGGATACTATTCCACAGACCCTGGACCTCCAGCTTTTGGCTAGGATACCAGCCTCCTGAGAGAGAGGGACAGCTAGCTCAAGCCTTTCCGCAGCATCAAACCTTTCTTCTTCCAGGGAGGAGATTGGAGAAACCAGTGCTATGCGTTGTCTGTATTGTTTTGCACTTGAATTTCTCCAGTAAATAAGCACCCTGGTTTACTGCAGACCCTGACTCTCTGGAGTTATTCCCTATTGGGCTGCACCACGCCTTAACATCCATTCTGGAGAGCAGCAACATATGGTGATACTTCAACAGTGTCTGGGGGACCCAGTGTAGCATTGGGGCCACCCCAAACCCAGCTACTGCATTTATTGTGGTAGTTTAAGAAGTTCATAAACAGAGACATTGTTAGCATCCAGTTCAGAGCACATACACAATCTTTACAAGGCTGAACATGCAATAAATGGCAGTAAGATGGCTGAATCTCTCTCTATCAGATGCAAACTACTTTCCAAGTTGGCCAATGTGGTGCACAATGCTTCTATATGTACTACAATTCCCACAGTGGGGACTACATCCTCCAATGTGTAGCTAATCCATGGTAAATACGTTGTGGGTGCCGAAGCAATATACCCTTTCCACAAGCAGTAAGGCCTGATGCTAGAAAAGAGCAATTGCACTTACTATCTGTCCTTTGAACCTAGCATTTAAATTGGTCCTGAACAGTCAACATATTTTGTACTTCTTTCTCTCCCGGAGGATGGTGGGGTGGTAGTTGTTGGGAAGCAAGGATGAGGGTTACTTGCAACAAGTCTCTCATCTGCACAGGCACATGTAGATACCTCCTCTCACTTAGACTGCTTGAACTAACTACCAAGCTCCTGACCTAGGTCTGCCTCCTCCCACTGAGCAGGGCAACATAACTAAATGGTGTTCCCATCTCTTAGATTACAAACATCACACAGAAAATGTGCAATAACATTAACAATGGTTATTAACCCATAAGTAGAAAATTAACCCATTTTCAGAAGACTTCTTGGGTACTGCAACTGCAGATCCCAAAACCCCTGGCATGCACTGTAGGGGGAATTTATCATGAGTTTAATACAATGCATTTGGAAAGTCTTTAGTTGTTTTTAACCCTTAATTGGAGTCCAGTCCACCTGTTGTAAATTCAGTTGATTGGACATGAGTCTGAAAGACATACCCCTTTCTATATAAGGTCTCAAAGCTGGCAATGCATATCAGAGCAAAAACCAAGCAAAAACAAAGCAATGAGGATAAAAGGACTGCCTGTAGAGCTCAGAGACTGGAATTTGTGGAGGCACAGATCTGGAGAACAATATAATTCTTGCTGCACTAAAAGTTCACATGAGCATAGTGGCCTCCATAATTCTTAAATGGAAAAAGTTCAGAATGCCCAGAACTCTTCCTAGAGCTGGCTGTTCCACCAAACTAAGTAATCCGGGGAGAAGGGCCTTGGTAATAGAGGTTACCTAGAAGCAGGCTCGGACTGGCCCACAGGGGTACAGGGGAATCCCCCGGTGGGCCCTTGAGCAAGGTGGGCCCATAGTCTCCCACCCCCTACACAAGTGGCACTTAACACAGTAGACTTACTGCACTTCATACACATATTCAATATACAGCACCTCAACCAGTCTATGTTCATATAAAAAAAAACTTGTTAAATTATTTATTATATTTGAATGTATCCGTATGGTGGGCCCCTAAAATTAATTTTACTGGTGGGCCCTAGGTACCCCTGTCTGAAACTGCCTAGAAGAACCCAATGGTCACTCTGGCTGAGCTCCGAAGATCCTGTGTGCAACACTCGACCAATCTGGGCTTTATGGCAGAGTAGCCATAAATAAGCCTCTCAAGAAACATGAAACCACGCCTGAGGTTTTCAAAAAAGCACCTAATGAAACTCTCAGACTGTGAGAAACAAGATTCTCTGATCTGATGAAACCAAGATTGCACTTTTTGGCCTCAAGTAGTCTTGAGCGAAGCAAAGCATCGGAAGTGGAATTTAGTGAGAATTTTAGGAAAAATTTGAAATGAAGCCAAATTTCCTATCACCTTCGTGGTAACAAATCATTTTCCTAAAATGGTGGCTGAAAGAACGAGAAAAAAAATAAATAAATCCCTCAAAAGCAGCATAGAAGCACAGAGGATCCTCATTCTTTTTCTTGAGGTAGTGATCCTCTGTGCTTTTACGCTGCTTTTGAGGGACAGACCAGAGCCTGTCAGCAATATACTGAGGAGTATACTGAGGAGTGCAGAGAATGATTGAGCATGCCTGACTAGCTGCTCAGTGCTCAGTAGGTGGCCATGCATGTTGATATACACTTACTCACCAAGTAGAGCCCTACTCTGTCAGTAAATGTAATAATTCCTGAATGGATTTTTTTTTTTTTATGCATGTGGGACTCAACAATTAGATACTTATCGCCTATCCTATGTATAGAGGATACATTTGGACTCTTGCAAAACTTTTTAAAGGCTATGGACACCTTTGACATGTAAAACATTTTACATTTGTTAGTGGTTATCTTGAGTTTTAAGTCTCCAATCTTCCTTCCCTCACTCTTTTTCAGACACCGGATGATTCAGTTCACAATCTGCTTCCAATTTCAGACTTTTTTTTTATGTGGATATGTCACTCCTAGTAATTCATGCTGGATGTGAGGTCTATGTGCCCAGGATGCTTTCACCTGCTTTCACCTTGTACAGTTTATGAGGTAGCTTTTCTTTGTGCTGACAAAGCATGTGATTCCACTCCCCCCAGATGAGTCAGCCCCTCTATTTACAGCCCGTGTGATTTGCCTTCTCTAAAAATCTGGATGCTTTCCTCCGTCTGCACTCTCTGTGTACAACTCCCTTCCCTTATTGCTGCTATCTACTGAGAAAAGGTTGAAAAGAGCAGTTAGAGAGACCACAGTAGTGTGTTTTCCTGGTATGAGTGGCATAACATCTAGCTATATGAAGGAGTTACACATACTCTACAGCAGTAAAATGCTAGGACTTTTAGGGGTTATCCAAGCCTGGAAATGCCCCCATATGCCTGGGTCCCTCACACTGATTTTACTTACCTGGCTCCCCGCTACCTGTGCCGCTCCTGGTCCCCGCATGGCCACCGCTGCTTCACCCCGTGCGCGGATGAAAACATCCGGTGTCAGGGGCAGCCAATGGCAGGCGGTGATAGGGAAGAGCCTCCCTAGAATCACCCCCGACACCGGATGTTTTCATCCACACACAGGGAGAAGCAGCAGTGGCCGTGCAGGGACCAGGAGTGATGCAGGGAGCCAGGTAAGTAGAATCAGTTTGAGGGGCCCAGGCATATGGGGGGGGGGGGGGGGAAAGGGGGGCATTTCCAGGCTCGGATAACCCCTTTAAAGAAGACTATTTGAAAAGTTGTATGATTTTGCATTTAGGAAGCAAATGCAAGATACAAAATTAGCAAAGGTGTCCATTGCTTGCATGACTGTGTCTCGATTTGGAAACTAGATGGGACAAACCTTTATTTTCTGGATTACTGGGGGTCTTTTGTCAGTTAATATACCATAAAAGTGGATTTTCAGAAAACCCCTTTAAGCTGGACAGATGTAAGGGGTGTAGGAAGGCGCAAGGGTCCGTCATTGACGGAAGGTACGTGTCACCGAGGTTACTGGCCTCGGTGAGATAGGAACCGGTTTTTTTGTCTGTCAGCCGCAGCTAGTGCTCGCTGACACTGTTTTTTCTTAGTGTGGCTGAAAAGCCGATCCGGGCCGGTTCTTATTGGGAGCAGCCAAAGAGCAGGGTGGGTGGCTGTTCCCCACGTTCCAGGCCAGGTTTTGGGCTGGGGTTTAAAAACCCAGCCAGTAGCTCAGCTGGGTGGGGAATGAACCTCCAGGTGATAGTGGAGCTCTGTGTTTTGGTAGCTGAGGACCACACTGCAAGGCTGAGAGCCGCCAGCTGGAAGCCAGGCGCCCTAAAGCCTGCTGTGGACTGCCAGGTGACGTGTTTTTTTGACTTCTGTGGACTTTTGCTGTGTGAATTAACATGAGAATTCCTGCAGTGTGAATTAACACCAGGGCCCTGCCTAGTATTGTGGGTTTTTTTCCTGCCTTTTTTGTGTGAATAAACACTGACTTTTGTTTATCAACCGTGGTTTTGCCTCTGTATTGCATCCGCTTATGCTGCCTACCAGAGAAAATCCCTACAATTGGTGGGTTGGAGTGGGCAAGCGCAGTGAGGCTGGCGTGAACGCCAAAATATTTTTTGGTTTACACACGGTTGTATGTCATTTATAAAACCGGCTAGATTCAAACCGGTGTCATGTGACGAAATGGAGGCTGTTATGAAGGCCCTCGTGGAGGCTAACCTGCAGCAACGGGAGGCCAATAAGCAGCAGCAGGAAACCAACCAGTTGCTGCTACAACATATAATGGCTTTGCAGACAGCAGGAGAAACCCCAAGCGTACATGATGCCCGGAAAGCAGTAAGTGCAGCGATCCCTAAAATGACCCCCGCAGATGACGTCGAGACCTACCTGGCAATGTATGAAAAAGTGGCCACCAGGGAAAAGCTGCCCCAAGACCAGTGGGCTGAGGTCGTCACTCCTGATGTCAGAGTCCCAGCGGGTGTTTTTCGACTTGCTGGACGATCAAGCGGCCGACTACCCAAAGGTAAAGGGGGAGATTTTGGCAAGACTGGGGGTGAATGTGCTGGTCCGGGCCCAGCGGGTGCATCAGTGGGGGTTCAACCCGGCGGAGCCCGTGGGACCCCAGTATTATGACCTGCTTAACCTGTTGCAAAAGTGGCTACAACCTGACGTGTTGAGCCCCACTGCTATTTTGGACCAGTTGTTAGCAGGCAGGTTCTGGAGGGCTCTGCCCCACTGCTATTTTGGACCGGTTGTTAGCAGGCAGGTTCTGGAGGGCTCTGCCACCCCCCTTGGCCAGGTCTCCCCAGGTAATGCGCTGGAGATGGTCGACCTGGTGGAGCGCTATGAGGCTACCCGGAACTTACAGGGGGGTTCTGTTGGGAGGGGGCAGTCAGATCCCGTAACTCTCCACCCCGGACCCAGCAACCGGTGCCCACCAAACCTGCCCAGGATATAACCCCTGTGGACCCCGCTCCAATAATCTGCTGGCAGTGTCGGGAGCCAGGCCATGTTCGAGCGGACTGTCCACGTCAGAGGGAACCCATGGACACGAACTATGGCTTCCGTCAATCATTATATGCCAGGAAACTGTGTGCAGTGGGTGCTCCGGAGTCTCTGAAACACCTGTGCCAGGTTGAGGTGGGAGACACTCCAGCGGAGGCTCTGTTGGACTCAGGAAGTCTGGTGACCCTGGTAAGAGCTTCCCTGGTATGCTCCACTAAGTACACCGGCCATAAGGTTGGAGTTATGTGTATCCATGGGGACTTAAAAGACTACCCTACTGCTATGGTGTCTCTGTCTATGGTTTCCGGCAGGTGGACCCACGAGGTGGCTGTTGCAACCCACCTCCACTATGAACTTATAGTACGGAGAGACTTCCCGGGTTTCAAGGCACTGTGGCCTGTTCCGAGAGTGACTGATACGCATGAGATGTAACCCTAGCAGAATGGCCCGGCTCAGGGGGGAGACTAGAACTCTGGGAACCTGAGTCCGAAGGTCCAGCGGTAGGGGTGACCGCCACTTCGATGGAAGAGGAGGAGACAACCCCGATGAGTGTAATGGTGGGAGACATGGAGGACTTGCCGCCTGGGCCTGAGCTGGCAGACCTAAATGTCTCCGGGGATAATTTTGGTACCGCGCAACACCGGGATCCAACTTTGTCCCGAGCCTGGGAAAATGTACTAATAATAGATAGGTGAATTACAACAACCAGGGGCAGAGTCGGTGTTCCCCCGTTTTGTGGTCCATCAGGATATGTTGTATCGGGTAAATCAGCTGCGAGGTGAATCCGTTGAACAGTTGGTGCACCAGGCTTATTGCAAACTCGTGTTAGAGTTAGCCCACCAGCATGTTCTCGGGGGTCATCTGGGAATGCAGAAAACACAGGACTGGATACTACAACGGTTTTACTGGCCCAGTGTGTTTAAAGAGGTGGACGAGTTCTGTAAGTCTTGCCCGACCTGCCAGGCAACTAGCCCCCAGCACCTTTTCCGCAGTCCCTTGGTACCCCTCCTGATCATCGAGGTACCGATTGAGCGAATCGCTATGGACCTGGTAGGTCCTGTACCGAAGTCCGCTAGGGGACACCAACACATTTTGGTTGTCCTTGATTAAGCTACTCGGTACCCGGAGGCAGTGCCACTGCGACATACATCAGCGAAACTTATAGCTAAAGAGCTAATGGAGATCTTCTCCCGAGAGGGGCTACCTAAAGAGGTCCTGACAAACCAGGGGACCCGTTTTATGTCCAAGATCATGAGGGAACTTTGCAAGTTGCTGCATATTAAACAGTTACGGACGTCCGTGTACCATCCACAAACGGACGGACTGGTTGAAAGGTTTAACAAAACTCTAAAAACTATGTTAAAAAGGGTGGTGACCAAAGATGGAAAGGATTGGGACCTTCTTTTGCCCTATCTCATGTTCGCAGTGCGAGAGGTGCCCCAGGCCTCTACTGGGTTCTAGTCCTTCGAATTGCTATATGGCAGACATCCTTGTGGCTTGTTGGACGTAGCCAAAGAGGCGTGGGAACAACAACCCACTCTGCATAAAAGCGTCCTGGAATATGTTACCAAGATGCAACAGCGGATAGAGACCGTTTTGTCTCTTGTCAGGGAACATATGGAGGCCACTTAGCGAGCCCAGAGTCGGATATACAATCGGCAGGCTCAGGTCCGGAACTTTAACCCGGGTGATCAGGATTTGGTTCTGGTGCCGACAGTGGACAGTAAGTTCCTAGCCAGGTGGCAGGGGCCCTACGAGGTACGTGAAAAAATTGGAGAGGTAAATTACAAGGTACACCAGCCGGGGAGGCGAAAGCCGTAGCAGGTTTACCATGTTAATTTGCTAGAAACCTTGGAAGGATAGGGAACCCTGTACGGAAGACAGTCTGCGGCTGGGCTTTCTTGGACAAGAGATTCCGGCTCCTATGTCTGATGCAAGGAAAGCGGTTGCCACAATAAAAATTGCTGACAGCCTCTCCTCTAAACAGGCTCAGAAAACCAGGGAGTTCGTTAGTCGGAACACGGATGTGTTCTCAGACCTCCCTGGACGCACTTCCGTAATCCAACATGACATTGTCACTGAGCCTCAGGCAAAAATCCGGTTAAAGCTATACCTTGGTTATGTCATTGGGCGCAGAGTCATTAACCCCTTAAGGACTTAGGGCGTACTGGTACGCCCTATTTCCCGAATCCTTAAGGACTCAGGGCGTACCGGTACGTCCTAAGTTTAAATCGCGATTGCGGCGCCGCGGGGGTTAATCCGAACAGGATGCCGGCTGAAATCATTCAGCCGGCATCCTGTTACAAAGCCAGGGGGGGTGATGTGACCCCCCCGTATCGGCGATCGCCGCAAACCGTAGGTCAATTCAGACCTGCGGTTTGCTGCGCTCCGGTTAAAGCTATACCTTGGTTATGTCATTGGGCGCAGAGTCATTAACCCCTTAAGGACTTAGGGCGTACTGGTACGCCCTATTTCCCGAATCCTTAAGGACTCAGGGCGTACCGGTACGTCCTAAGTTTAAATCGCGATTGCGGCGCCGCGGGGGTTAATCCGAACAGGATGCCGGCTGAAATCATTCAGCCGGCATCCTGTCACAAAGCCAGGGGGGGTGATGTGACCCCCCCGTATCGGCGATCGCCGCAAACCGTAGGTCAATTCAGACCTGCGGTTTGCTGCGCTTTCTGCAGTTTCTGAAACTTTAAAATGCCCAAAATGTAGATTTTCACCCCCCCCTGCACCCCTTAGTGATTTTATGGCGGCGGGTGGTGCAGGGGGGGTTGCGGGCGGTGCGGCAGCCGGGATCGCGATCCCCCACCCGCCTCCTCTTGAAAATTCATTGGTGTCCAGTGGTTATACCAGAGTGTCAGCACATTGCTGACACTCTGGTATAAACTGCTGACATCTGTGCAGATGTCAGCCGTTTAACCCTCTCCATACCGCGGTCCATAAGGACTGCTGTATGGAAAAGGTTAACAGTCAGGGTCAGGAAGCTCCCTCCCTCTCCCATCGGGGGGCTGCTGTGCCTTTGCAGCCCCCAGACAGGATGGGGTGACAGAGGGAGGGAGCCCCCCTCCTTATCCTTACCCGTCTGCTCAGTTGTGGCCACAACCAAGCAGACGGGGAAGGTTCCCATGGCAACAGGACGCCTTCTCAGGCATCCTGCTGTCCTTGGTGCTGAACAGATCTGTGCTAAAGGCATAGATCTGTTCAGACAAAGTGTAAGTAAAATACAGTACAATACACTATATAGTGTACTGTACTGTATTATACAGACATCAGACCCACTGGATCTTCAAGGACAAAGTGGGTCTGGGTCAAAAAAATGTAAAAAAAAAGTAAAGATAAAAAAAAAAAAACATTTATCACTGAATAAAAAAAAAATTAAAAAAAATACACTACACATATTAGGTATCACCGCGTCCGTAACGACCTGATCTATAAAACGGTCATGTTACTTTCCCTGCACGGTGAACGCCATAAAAATAAAAACTATGAGAAAATTGAAATTTTGCCCACCTTACTTCCCAAAAAAGGTAATAAAAGTGATCAAAAAAGTCGCATGTACGCTAAAATAGTACCAATCAAACCGTCATCTAATCCCGCAAAAATCATACCCTACCCAAGATAATCGCCCAAAAACTGAAAAAACTAAGGCTCTTAGACTATGGAAATACTAAAACATGATTTTCTTTGTTTCACAAATGAAATCATTGTGTAAAACTTACATAAATAAAAAAAAAGTATACATATTAGGTATCGCCGTGTCCGTATCGACCAGCTCTATAAAATATCACATGACCTAACCCCTCAGGTGACCACCGTAAAAAATAAAAATAAAAACGGTGTAAAAAAAGCAATTTTTTGTCATCTTACGTCACAAAAAGTGTAATGGCAAGCGATCAAAAAGTCATATGCACCCCAAAATAGTGCCAATCAAACCATCATCTCATCCCACAAAAAATGAGACCCTATCTAAGATAATCGCCCAAAAACTGAAAAAACTATGGCTCTCAGACTATGGAGACACTAAAACATGATTTTTTTTGGTTTCGAAAATGAAATCATTGTGTAAAACTTACATAAATAAAAAAATTGTATACATATTAGGTATCGCCACGTCCGTGACAACCTGCTCTATAAAAATACCACATGATCTAACCTGTCAGATGAATGTTGTAAATAAAAAAGAAAAACGGTGCCAAAAAAGCTATTACTTGTTATCTTGCCTCACAAAAAGTGTAATATAGAGCAACCAAAAATCATATGTACCCTAAACTAGTACCAACAAAACTTCCACCCTATCCCGGTCTCGGGAGGGGCATTTCCCCGGGCAATAGGAGATTATGGGGCCCCTGTGTCAACCACACACACACAGCCCCACCCATAAATCGCGCCCGTACCTCTTACATCCAGTGACGTCTCCTTCGATGTAGATGTTCTCTGTCCTCGTCTTCTCCTTTCAGACCAGACCACCATTTTTACGCCGTTTTTAATCTCTGCAGTTTGACAAAAAAAAAATCTTAGTTTACTACTTTTCCATCATCCTACCATCTTCTGGACAAAACATCCTACTACCCCAATACTGTGCCCTGTGGTCCCCAATAGTGCCCACAATATTTTGCCAGTATCAAGTGCCAACCCCCCCCTCATTTTCCAGTATCGAGTGCCAACTCCCCCCCCTCATTTTCCAGTATCAAGTGCCAACCTTCCCCCCCCATTTTACAGTATCAAGTGCCAACCTTCCCCCACCCCATCTTTTTCCAGTATCAAGTACCAACCTTCCTTCCCCCCCCCATTTTCCAGTATCAAGTGCCAACCTTCCTTCCCACCCCCTCCCCATTTTCCAGTATCAAGTGCCAACCTTCCTTCCCTCCCCCCCCATTTTCCAGTATCAAGTGCCAACCTTCCTTCCCCCCATTTTCCAGTAGTGCCAACCTTCCTTCCCCCCCTCCCATTTTCCAGTATCAAGTGTCTCCTCATGTCCCAAGTAAAGTCCGGTATTAAAAAAAATAAAAATAAACCCTTATACTTACCTCCTTAGCAGTGATGCGATGCAGGCCTCTTCTGGCCTGTGTCCCGCTCTGTACTGACATCATCGTGCCGCCTGCACCGCTCTGATAGGCTACCGGCACAAGGCCCGCAGCCTATCAGAGGAACAGGGAAGGGAGACGCCTCCCTCCCCTGCCCGGCCGCAGCACAGCAATCTGTATCGCTGTCCTGAGGACGGCGATACAGATCACTATGGAGATGAACGCTTCCACAATGGAAGCGTTCATCTCCCTGTCACCTGCGGCTGCCGCCGCCGCTGCCGCGGGCCCACCTGAGTCGCACTCGCACTACTGCAGGGGCCAGGGGTCCACAGGCGGCCGGGCCCACTGGAGTGCAACTGCGACCCCTGTATGTACGCCACTGGGCGCACCTTTCCCTCTACGCCCTACTGTGTGCCCGTACAGTAGTTTACGGCCACATATGGGGTGTTTCTGCAAACTACAGAATCGGAGCAATAAATATAGCATTTTGTTTGGCTGTTAACCCTTGCTTTGTTACTGGAAAAAAATTATTAAAATGGAAAATTTGCCAAAAAATCTAAATTCTGAAATTTTAACACCATTTGCCATTAACTCTTGTGGAACACCTAAAGGGTTAACAAAGTTTGTAAAATCAGTTTTGAATACCTTGAGGGGTGTAGTTTAGAATGGGGTCATTTTTGGGTGGTTTCTATTATGTAAGCCTCGCAAAGTGACTTCAGACCTGAACTGGTCCATAAAAATTGGGTTTTTGAAAATTTCTGAAAAATTTCAAGATTTGCTTCTAAACTTCTAAGCCTTGTTACATCCCCAAAAAATAAAATATCATTCCCAAAATTATCCAAACATGAAGCAGACATATGGGGAATGTAAAGTAATAACTATTTTTGGAGGTATTACTATGTATTATAGAAGTAGAGAAATTGAAACTTGGAAATTTGCAATTTTTTAAACATTTTGGGTAAATTTGGTATTTTTTTATAAATAAAAAAGATATTTTTTTTTACTTCATTTTACCAGTGTCATGAAGTACACTATGTGACAAAAAAACAATCTCAGAATGGCCTGGATAAGTCAAAGCGTTTTAAAGTTATCAGCACTTAAATTTGCACTGGTCAGATTTGCAAAAAATGGCCAAGTCCTTAAGGTGAAATAGGGCTGAGTCCTTAAGGGGTTAAACCTCAAGTGAGAAAAATAGAGGCGAAACGGAATTGGCCCCGACCTGCCACCTCTAGACAAGTAAAGTAGTTTCTGGGAATGGTGGGCTATTACATGAGGTTTGTCCCCCATTTTGCCACGTTAGCGGCTCCATTGACAGGGCTCTTAAAGGGACGGAAGTCCGTGATAGTCCGTTGGAATGATCAGGCGGAAGAGGCTTTCTCTGCTTTGAAGTCGGCCCTGTGTGGATCCCCAGTTTTGGTGACGCCCGACTTCAAGAGGGAATTTGTGGTACAGACTGATGCCTCCGAAGTGGGCCTCGGTGCGGTGCTGTATCAGGAAGTCAACGGGGAGGAATCCCGTTGTCTTCCTCAGCCCGTAGCCCGGTTATTTTGTATGTCAGCCGCAGCTAGTGCTCGCTGACACTGTTTTTACTTAGTGTGGGTGTAAAGCCGATCCGGGCTGGTTCTTATTAGGAGCAGCCAAAAAGCAGGGTGGGTGGCTGTTCCCCACGTTCCAGGCCAGGTTTTGGGCTGGGGTTTAAAGACTCAGCCAGCAGCTCAGCTGGGTGTGGAATGAGCCTCCAGGTGATAGTGGAGCTCTGTGTTTTGGGAGCTGAGGAGGTCTACCACACTGCAAGGCTGAGAGCTGCATGAGAGCTGCCAGCTGGAAGCCAGGTGCATTCCCTAGCTGGCTGAAGTCTCCTCAAGGTGGCAATGATGAAGATGGTTAAGCTACAGTTATCACTACGATATTTCTTTCACATGTTGAGGTCCTGAACAATATGGGTAATCTTCAACAGGCGCTTCAAGGTTATGGTATGTCTCTCCTTGCTACTAGTGTTGAGCGCGAATATTCGAATTTTAATTGCGAATATCGCCACTTTGAGAATTCGTATTAGAATATAGTGTTATATATTTGTATTAGCGAATAGTGTTGATCGCAAATATTCTAATTGCAAATTTATTGTGAATATTGGCACTTAGCAACATCCCTAGCAACCAATAGGAAAGTAGCCTACCCCTTAGTGTTGATCGCGAATATTCTAATCGCGGTTTTTTTTCGCAAATATATCACATTGCCGATTTTTGCAATCAAATAAATAATGACTGGAGATCACAAATTTGCTAATTTATGGTGAATATTAAGCCAAAAATTCACTAAATATTGCAAATTCGAATATATTGCCTATGCCACTCATCACTACTTGCTACTACCTGCAAACTGTGCATTGTTCATCTACAGTAGTGGTATCCCTCACCTACATAGTTCTTCAATGTTACTCACAGTTAAACTCCTATGCACAACCTATTTTCCGGAAGGCTGGCTAGTCTTGGACATAGAACTGACATATACACTGCGTGCAGAATTATTAGGCAAATGAGTATTTTGACCACATCATCCTCTTTATGCATGTTGTCTTACTCCAAGCTGTATAGGCTCGAAAGCCCACTACCAATTAAGCATATTAGGTGATGTGCATCTCTGTAATGAGAAGGGGTGTGGTCTAATGACATCAACACCCTATATTAGGTGTGCATAATTATTAGGCAACTTCCTTTCCTTTGGCAAAATGGGTCAAAAGAAGGACTTGACAGGCTCAGAAAAGTCAAAAATAGTGAGATATCTTGCAGAGGGATGCAGCACTCTTAAAATTGCAAAGCTTCTGAAGCGTGATCATCGAACAATCAAGCGTTTCATTCAAAATAGTCAACAGGGTCGCAAGAAGCGTGTGGAAAAACCAAGGCGCAAAATAACTGCCCATGAACTGAGAAAAGTCAAGCGTGCAGCTGCCAAGATGCCACTTGCCACCAGTTTGGCCATATTTCAGAGCTGCAACATCACTGGAGTGCCCAAAAGCACAAGGTGTGCAATACTCAGAGACATGGCCAAGGTAAGAAAGGCTGAAAGACGACCACCACTGAACAAGACACACAAGCTGAAACGTCAAGACTGGGCCAAGAAATATCTCAAGACTGATTTTTCTAAGGTTTTATGGACTGATGAAATGAGAGTGAGTCTTGATGGGCCAGATGGATGGGCCCGTGGCTGGATTGGTAAAGGGCAGAGAGCTCCAGTCCGACTCAGACGCCAGCAAGGTGGAGGTGGAGTACTGGTTTGGGCTGGTATCATCAAAGATGAGCTTGTGGGGCCTTTTCGGGTTGAGGATGGAGTCAAGCTCAACTCCCAGTCCTACTGCCAGTTTCTGGAAGACACCTTCTTCAAGCAGTGGTACAGGAAGAAGTCTGCATCCTTCAAGAAAAACATGATTTTCATGCAGGACAATGCTCCATCACACGCGTCCAAGTACTCCACAGCGTGGCTGGCAAGAAAGGGTATAAAAGAAGAAAATCTAATGACATGGCCTCCTTGTTCACCTGATCTGAACCCCATTGAGAACCTGTGGTCCATCATCAAATGTGAGATTTACAAGGAGGGAAAACAGTACACCTCTCTGAACAGTGTCTGGGAGGCTGTGGTTGCTGCTGCACGCAATGTTGATGGTGAACAGATCAAAACACTGACAGAATCCATGGATGGCAGGCTTTTGAGTGTCCTTGCAAAGAAAGGTGGCTATATTGGTCACTGATTTGTTTTTGTTTTGTTTTTGAATGTCAGAAATGTATATTTGTGAATGTTGAGATGTTATATTGGTTTCACTGGTAAAAATAAATAATTGAAATGGGTATATATTTGTTTTTTGTTAAGTTGCCTAATAATTATGCACAGTAATAGTCACCTGCACACACAGATATCCCCCTAAAATAGCTAAAATTAAAAACAAACTAAAAACTACTTCCAAAAATATTCAGCTTTGATATTAATGAGTTTTTTGGGTTCATTGAGAACATGGTTGTTGTTCAATAATAAAATTAATCCTCAAAAATACAACTTGCCTAATAATTCTGCACTCCCTGTATAGGCCTTAGCTGCTATTAGGATGTAGGAGCAAAGTGTCTACACCTAGCTCCCACCTCAAATCCTCTGTGGTGTTCAGCACATCTTTGCCCTATCTGGCTGCACTTTTATGGCTAGTGACCCTCACTTCCACTACTAGATAGTTACTTGCAGAAGCCTTACATTCAGGGCCGGTGCAAGGATTTTTGCCGCCCTTATCAGATGATCTGCCCATATCATGACATCGCATATGTTCCACCCCTTTCTCAGCATTTAAATTAAAAGAACTGCTATGTTTCCCTTAGGGTTAATCAAGCTTCTTGTAGCGGTCTCTTTTTGCGGAACGGAATTGCGGACCCATACATTTCTATGGGGCCGCACGACATGCGGCCCCGATCCGGAATTGCGGACCGCAATTCCGATCCTGAAAAAAATAGAACATGTCCTGGCATATTCTCTTAGTGCTGGCAATGTGCGGTCTGCAAAATGCGGAACGCACATTGCCGCTGTCCGTGTTTTGCGGATCCGCAAAACACACACGAATGTGTGAATGGACCCTAAATGTGAGGTAAATTAGTTTCCAATGTAGTATTAATAACTAAACAATTAAATAATAAACATATTGCATTGTCTACTAACCACCAGGACAATAAGATGATCTGGTCTCTGGCTGCAGTCTGGCTCTGGGGACTCCCTTGTCACTCTCTTCTCCCTCCCCCTGCCTCTCTTGTCACTCTCCCCCCCCCCCCCCCTCCCTCCCTTGTCACTCTCTTCTCCCCCCTTCCCTTGTCACTCTCTTCTCCCCCCTTCCCTTGTCACTCTCTTCTCCCCCCCCTCCCTTGTCACTCTCTTCTCCCCCCCTCCCTTGTCACTCTCTTCTCCCCCCCTCCCTTGTCACTCTCTTCTCCCCCCTCCCTTGTCACTCTCTTCTCTCCCCTTCCCTTGTCACTCTCTTCTCCCCCCTCCCTCCCTTGTCACTCTCTTCTCCCCCCTCCCTCCCTTGTCACTCTCTTCTCCCTCCTCCCTCCCTTGTCACTCTCTTCTCCCCCCCCTCCCTTGTCACTCTCTTCTCCCCTCTTCCCTTGTCACTCTCTTCTCCCCCCTCCCTCCCTTGTCACTCTCTTCTCCCTCCTCCCTCCCTTGTCACTCTCTTCTCCCCCCCTCCCTTGTCACTCTCTTCTCCCCCCTTCCCTTGTCACTCTCTTCTCCCCCCTCCCTCCCTTGTCACTCTCTTCTCCCCCCTTCCCTTGTCACTCTCTTCTCCCCCCTTCCCTTGTCACTCTCTTCTCCCCCCTCCCTCCCTTGTCACTCTCTTCTCCCCCCCTCCCTTGTCACTCTCTTCTCCCCCCTCCCTCCCTTGTCACTCTCTTCTCCCCCCCTCCCTCCCTTGTCACTCTCTTCTCCCCCCCTCCCTTGTCACTCTCTTCTCCCCCCCTCCCTTGTCACTCTCTTCTCCCCCCCTCCCTTGTCACTCTCTTCTCCCCCCTTCCCTTGTCACTCTCTTCTCCCCCCCTCCCTTGTCACTCTCTTCTCCCCCCCCTCCCTTGTCACTCTCTTCTCCCCCCTCCCTTGTCACTCTCTTCTCCCCCCCTCCCTTGTCACTCTCTTCTCCCCCCTCCCTTGTCACTCTCATTTCCTCCCCCCTCCCTTGTCACTCTCATTTCCTCCCCCCTCCCTTGTCATTCTCATTTCCTCCCCCCCCTCCCTTGTCATTCTCATTTCCTCCCCCCCCCTCCCTTGTCACTCTCATTTCCTCCCCCCCTCTCTTGTCACTCTCATTTCCTCCCCCCCCTCTCTTATCACTCTCATCCCCCCCCCCTCTCTTATCACTCTCATTTCCCCCCCCCCTCTCTTGTCACTCTCATTCCCCCCCCCTCTCTTTTCACTCTCATTTCCTCCCCCCTTGTCACTCTCATTTCCTCCCCCCCTCCTTTGTCACTCTCATTCCCCCCCACCTCTAGTGTAGCGTGGCTGAGCCTGTTGGTTCCGCGGTACAGGAGCATTTGTTTCCTGTACCCGGCCGGACTGAAAGGAAGTGCACACTAAGTGAGCACTTCCTGTCAGTCTGGCCGGGTACAGGAAATAAAAGCTCCTGTACCGCGGACCGAACAGAGCTCGGCCACGCTACACTAGAGGCGCTTCCCCCTCCTGTCAGTCCCCCTTTTCAGGCTGCGCCCGGGCAGTGCATGCACAATCAGACGCGCCACCCCAGGCTGTAAAAAACTTGCGTCAGGACCGGCCCGGCCGCCACTGAACCAACGCATTTTTTTTTTAAACTGCACGCTGCAAAATTGCGCCTTAGGCGGCTGCCTAGGTTGCCTTACAGGTGGCGCCAGCCCTGCTAACATTATCTCAAAGCTCACACCAGTGCCATGTGGCTCTGCCTGTTCTACAATTTATTTTCTCTGGGAAACATGCTAGCTTGCATGGGGACACTGATAGTGTGACCCCCATGTTGATCCCTAACTCAACCCATCCTCTGCCATGTTACCAGAAAGTTAATGCTTTACTATCTTCAGTGGTTCATGTAATGGAGTGCAATACACTACAGTAAGTTTCACACTGTACACAATGTGGTTCATCAGTAATTAGTATGGATGATCTGTAAAGTCTATCCATACCCCATCAAGGTATACCACCCTTCCAAGTTGCTGAAATGCTGTCAATGGATGTGGATGATTGTAATGTACTAATATACATTTCCACCATGGCCATAATACAGTCCCAAATTACTGTTTATCATATCTGGTTGCCTCGTTGGTGTTTCTGTAATGCCCCGCTAGAGGTGCATTACCACCTTCCACACCTCCCCACTGTCTTCTATGGTTAATATATTGTCATCATGTGGATTCATTCCTAGGTCCTACTCAATGTGTAACAGTATTTATAATTTTGTAATGGCTTAAATTTATTGTGCCTGATTCACCAGCAGATGGCAGCACTTCTGGCAGAGCTGAGTTACATAGAATGGAGCCCTTCTTCCATTCTAGCCCCCTCTCTAGAGAAGGAGGGGTTGAGTTAGTTAGGAGTTAGTTGAGAGCAGCCCCTGTAAGGGGATGGCTGAGTTTCAGCCAGCAGAGCACTGTTTGCTCTGCTGGGCATAGAGGCCCAAGCTACGAGACTCAGAAGTCAGGAGGAAAGGTTCCCTGGACAAGCTAAGAATAAAGAGAGAGTCAGACAAACAGAGAAGTTGCAGCAGAAAGAAGGAAAAGTGCCTATTTAAGCCAGCCAACATAACAGAGCTGACAGATGTAGCAGAGCTGAGAGGGTTTGCCTGACAGAACTTCATGCCAAAGCCTGCTGGTAACCAAGACAGAGTTTGGAGACTGTTTTGATGAACGTTTATTCAAGTAAAACTTCATCCACAACCCTATTTGCACTGCTTCGGACTACAGGATATCCAGGTAGGAGCACAGTGACAAGTGCTAAAGCTACACCTAAGGGACACTATAGGCAGCCCTCATACCACTCTGCAATTTCTATACCTGGGTTCCACCATCACCTTCTACATAGGGGGACATAGTCCCTCGTTGCTGAAATGCAACTGGCGTCACAACAAATTACATTTATGAACATCTTAAAGGGACCCCCTGGCCTATATCACCAGTAGTGCGCTGCATTTCTCCTTGACATAGGGCAAAATATGTGGTGTATCACATAACATCACAACATGGCATATTATACAGTGGAAGTTACATGGCACAAGTAAGTGCAGGGCGATAAATAGCATGTATAACATGGTTTTTCAGGACTTTCCATAAGATAGTGGATCAGATCGGCAGGGGTCTGACACCCAATATCCCCACTGATCATCTGATTTCCGCATCTGCTGTCACTGAAAACTAAGTGTATGGAGCTGAAAGTAGATAGCCCTGTACTCTGTGTAGTGGCCATGTCAGGTACTGCAGTATGCTGGAAACTAAACAGTGTATGGAGCCTTCTTCCCAAAACAGCTGATTGATGGGGGTATTGGGTGTTGGATGCCAACCGATCTGATATCTATCCTGAGGAAAGGTTGTCAATATCTGTAGCTCAAAGAACCTCTTTAACAGTTCAGCTGTTAGACTTAGGTGGGACTGTCCCTGCAACATAGTTACTAGTAATTCACAGCAATGGAACTATAAAGGGTCCATTTTCGTTCAACCTTCAATTTCGGTTTTCATCATATACCTTGTTGGACTACATAAGCCCTATGTGATTAGGACTACTAGAGAATTATTTAATGGGTCCAGGGTCGTATCTAGGCTTTCCTTCATGTAGAGCCATTTATTTATTTCTAAATAGTGGGGCCAAAGACTGCTTATTTGCATCTCCAGTTCCATCCCAAATGACTATTCGTCAGAAAAATGCAATATTTTCTCCAACTCCCTATCAACATGCAAGATCAACTAAGTTGAGAGGGTACAATATGATATTTCTTAGGGTGGAGAGAGGTTTGTGGCTGCAGACACCTCTAGCGCCATTTGTGTCTGAAAAGTCAAATAGTTATATGGGTTTATTTTTCCATCAGCATTTAGTTCTGATCCTAATGTGTATGACCAGTAGTGATGTCGCGAACATAAAATTTTCAGTTCGCGAACAGCGAACGCGAACTTCCGCAAATGTTCGCGAACTGGCGAACCGGGCGAACCGCCATAGACTTCAATAGACAGGCGAATTTTAAAACCCACAGGGACTCTTTCTGGCCACAATAGTGATGAGAAAGTTGTTTCAAGGGGTCTAACACCTGGACTGTGGCATGCCGGAGGGGGATCTATGGCAAAACTCCCATGGAAAATTACGTAGTGGACGCAGAGTCGGGTTTTAATCCATAAAGGGCATAAATCAACTAACATTCCTAAATTGTTTGGAATAACGTGCTTTAAAACATCCAGTGTGTGTATACGATCAGGTATGATGTTGTATCGATCAGGTAGTGTAAGGGTTACGCCCGCATCACAGACATTGACAGACCAAACTCCCCTTTTAATGCACCGCAAACAGTTCATTTGCACAACCGCAAACTCCCCATTTGCACAAGGTTGGATACCAAGCTAGCCACGTCCCGGTGATGTCATTGAAGGTTTCTTCCTCCACCCAGCCACGTACAACACCAAGGGTCCCCGAAAGGTCAATTGAATTGATTTTTCGAACGGGGAGATGGTTAAAAAAACGCTGGCTCCCTCCCCTTTGTTTTTATCCACGGTGACTGCGTCTGCGCCGTGCAATTTACTGTCACACCCGATATGAGTGGTATTTTCTGTAGTACTATTCTCATCAGTTTAATCCCTCTAACGTCCCCGACTCCCCAATCTGGGGGCCATTTATTAAACAGATTTTTCGGACGGGGAGATGGTTAAAAAAACGCTGGCTCCCTCCACTCTGTTTTAATCCACGGTGACTGCGTCTGCGCCGTGCAATTTACTGTCACACCCGATATGAGTGGTATTTTCTGTAGTACTATTCTCATCAGTTTAATCCCTCTAACGTCCCCAATCTGGGTGCCATTTATTGAATAGATTTTTCGAACGGGGAGATGGTTAAAAAAAACCTGGCTCCCTCCACTCTGTTTTAAACCACGGTGACTGCGTCTGCGCCGTGCAATTTACTGTCACACCCGATATGAGTGGTATTTTCTGTAGTACTATTCTCATCAGTTTAATCCCTCTAACGTCCCCAATCTGGGTGCCATTTATTGAATAGATTTTTCGAACGGGGAGATGGTTAAAAAAAACGCTGGCTCCCTCCACTCTGTTTTAAACCACGGTGACTGCATCTGCGCCGTGCAATTTACTGTCACACCCGATATGAGTGGTATTTTCTGTAGTACTATTCTCATCAGTTTAATCCCTCTAACATCCCCAATCTGGGGGCCATTTATTAAATAGATTTTTTGAACGGGGAGATGGTTAAAAAAACGCTGGCTCCCTCCACCGATATGAGTGGTATTTTCTGTAGTATTATTCTCATCAGTTTAATCCCTGTTACGTCCCATATCAGGAATTGCCTTTTATGAAAAAAAATTTCGTCCGGGTACCTTCCACTGTGGTGTCCCAATAGCGACAAATTTTTTGAAGGCCTCAGACTCTACCAGCTGGTATGGTAAAAGCTGGCGGGCTAAGAGTTCCGTCAAGCCAGCTGTCAGTCGCCGGGCAAGGGGGTGACTTTGTGACATTGGCTTCTTATGCTCAAACATGTCCTTGACAGACACCTGACTGTGGGCAGATGAGCAGGAACTGCTGAAGGTGAGAGATGGAGTGGCGGGTGGTTGAGAGGGGGCAGGGAGGACAGCAGTGGTTGACGTGGCTGAAGATGCAGGACCAGGAGGAGCATGGTGGCTTTGAGTTTGTGTGCTGCTTGTACTCATGTGTTGATCCCATAGGCGTTTGTGATGTGAGATCATGTGCCTTCGCAAAGCAGTTGTACCAAGGTGGGTGTTGGACTTCCCACGACTCAGTTTCTTTTGGCACAGGTTGCAAATGGCATTGCTTTTATCAGAGGCAGACACACAAAAAAAATGCCACACTGCTGAGCTTTGCAATGACGGCATTCTAGTGGTGGCAACAGCATGCGTTGACTGGCGTGCTGTCTGGCTGACCCCAGGTGCCGATACATGCTGTCTGACTGTGCCACTAACTCCTTGCGACGACCTCCCCCTGCTTCCAACTCGTCTCCTCATTCTCTCTGTCTCCCCTTCAGAACTTTCCCCCTCTTCTTCTCTTCGAGCAGGCACCCACGTGGCATCCGTGGACACATCGTCATCATCAACCGCTTCACTTGTATCTGACACCTCAGCAAAGGAAGCAGCAGCGGGTACAACATCATCATCATCACACTGTACGTCCATGTGTGTAATCCTGCCTGACTGAGACATATCCCCGTAATCTACATCATCTGGCAATAATGGTTGCGCATCACTAATTGCATCCAACTGATGTGTAAATAACTCCTCTGACGGATCAAGTGAAGCGGCTGTGGTGGCTGTGGTGGTAGTGGCGACGGGCGGGTGCGTGGTAACTTGAGAGCAGGTGACCGAAGCTGAGTTGGAGGAGGATGGTGCGTCAAGGTTCTTAGCGGAAGCTGTTGAAGATTGGGTGTCCTGTCTAAGCCAGTCAACTACGTCCTCTGAATTTTTCGGGTTCAGGGTACGTGGCCTCTGAAAACTGGGCATTATTCCAGGGACAGTGGAAATCACAGCACCACGACCACGACGGCCCCTGCGGGGTGGCCTGCCTCTGCCTGTCATTTTTTTTTTAGATAAGTGGTACTACGCGTGCTAGGTACTGTGCCACCCGGTATGAGTGGTTGGCACTGGCAGTGGGCACACTACAGTCTGTGGAAGTGGGCCTGACACACACTGGCAGCAGGCAAGCAACTGAATTTAGACTACTGTCTAAAAATTAAATGCCTTATTTATCGGCAAGCTACTGTGCCACCCGGTATCAGTGGTTGGCACTGGCAGTGGGCACACTACAGTCAGTGGAAGAGGGCCTGACACACACTGGCAGCAGGCAAGCAACTGAAATTACACTAAAGTGTAAAAATTAAATGCCTTATTTATCGGCAAGCTACTGTGCCACCCGGTATGAATGGTTGGCACTGGCAGTGGGCACACTACAGTCAGTGGAAGAGGGCCTGACACACACTGGCAGCAGGCAAGCAACTGAAATTACACTAAAGTGTAAAAATTAAATGCCTTATTTATCGGCAAGCTACTGTGCCACCCGGTATGAATGGTTGGCACTGGCAGTGGGCACACTACAGTCAGTGGAAGAGGGCCTGACACACACTGGCAGCAGGCAAGCAACTGAATTTAGACTACTGTCTAAAAATTAAATGCCTTATTTATCGGCAAGCTACTGTGCCACCCGGTATCAGTGGTTGGCACTGGCAGTGGGCACACTACAGTCAGTGGAAGAGGGCCTGACACACACTGGCAGCAGGCAAGCAACTGAAATTACACTAAAGTGTAAAAATTAAATGCCTTATTTATCGACAAGCTACTGTGCCACCCGGTATCAGTGGTTGGCACTGGCAGTGGGCACACTACAGTCAGTGGAAGCGGGCCTGACACACACTGGCAGCAGGCAAGCAACTGAATTTAGACTACTGTCTAAAAATTAAATGCCTTATTTATCGGCAAGCTACTGTGCCACCCGGTATCAGTGGTTGGCACTGGCAGTGGGCACACTACAGTCAGTAGAAGCGGGCCTGACACACACTGGCAGCAGGCAAGCAACTGAAATTACACTAAAGTGTAAAAATTAAATGCCTTATTTATCGGCAAGCTACTGTGCCACCCGGTATGAGTGGTTGGCACTGGCAGTGGGCACACTACAGTCAGTGGAAGAGGGCCTGACACACTGACTGGCAGCAGGCAAGCAACTGAATTTAGACTACTGTCTAAAAATTAAATGCCTTATTTATCGGCAAGCTACTGTGCCACCCGGTATCAGTGGTTGGCACTGGCAGTGGGCACACTACAGTCAGTGGAAGCGGGCCTGACACACACTGGCAGCAGGCAAGCAACTGAAATTACACTAAAGTGTAAAAATTAAATGCCTTATTTATCGGCAAGCTACTGTGCCACCCGGTATCAGTGGTTGGCACTGGCAGTGGGCACACTACAGTCAGTAGAAGCGGGCCTGACACACACTGGCAGCAGGCAAGCAACTGAAATTACACTAAAGTGTAAAAATTAAATGCCTTATTTATCGGCAAGCTACTGTGCCACCCGGTATGAGTGGTTGGCACTGGCAGTGGGCACACTACAGTCAGTGGAAGAGGGCCTGACACACACTGGCAGCAGGCAAGCAACTGAATTTAGACTACTGTCTAAAAATTAAATGCCTTATTTATCGGCAAGCTACTGTGCCACCCGGTATCAGTGGTTGGCACTGGCAGTGGGCACACTACAGTCAGTAGAAGCGGGCCTGACACACACTGGCAGCAGGCAAGCAACTGAATTTAGACTACTGTCTAAAAATTAAATGCCTTATTTATCGGCAAGCTACTGTGCCACCCGGTATCAGTGGTTGGCACTGGCAGTGGGCACACTACAGTCAGTTGAAGTCGGCCTGACACACACTAGCAGCAGGCAAGCAGCTGAAATTACATTAAAGTGTAAAAATTAAATGCCTTTTTTAAGCAAAGTCCTGTGCCAGCCGGTATGAGTGGTGGGCACTGGCAGTGGGCACACTACAGTCAGTGGAAGTCAGCCTGACACACACTGGCAGGCAACTAACCTTAGATTAAAGTGTAAAAATTAAGTGCCTATTTTTTAAGCAAAGTCCTGTGCCACTCGGTATGACAGGGGTGGGCACTGGCAGTGGGCACACTACAGTCAGTTGAAGTCGGCCTGACACACACTAGCAGCAGGCAAGCAGCTGAAATTACACTAAAGTGTAAAAATTAAATGCCTTTTTTATGCAAAGTCCTGTGCCAGCCGGTATGAGTGGTGGGCACTGGCAGTGGGCACACTACAGTCAGTGGAAGTCAGCCTGACACACACTGGCAGGGAACTAACCTTAGATTAAAGTGTAAAAATTAAGTGCCTATTTTTTAAGCAAAGTCCTGTGCCACTCGGTATGACAGGGGTGGGCACTGGCAGTGGGCACACTACAGTCAGTTGAAGTCGGCCTGACACACACTAGCAGCAGGCAAGCAGCTGAAATTACATTAAAGTGTAAAAATTAAATGCCTTTTTTAAGCAAAGTCCTGTGCCAGCCGGTATGAGTGGTGGGCACTGGCAGTGGGCACACTACAGTCAGTGGAAGTCAGCCTGACACACACTGGCAGGCAACTAACCTTAGATTAAAGTGTAAAAATTAAGTGCCTATTTTTTAAGCAAAGTCCTGTGCCACTCGGTATGACAGGGGTGGGCACTGGCAGTGGGCACACTACAGTCAGTTGAAGTCGGCCTGACACACACTAGCAGCAGGCAAGCAGCTGAAATTACACTAAAGTGTAAAAATTAAATGCCTTTTTTATGCAAAGTCCTGTGCCAGCCGGTATGAGTGGTGGGCACTGGCAGTGGGCACACTACAGTCAGTGGAAGTCAGCCTGACACACACTGGCAGGCAACTAACCTTAGATTAAAGTGTAAAAATTAAGTGCCTATTTTTTAAGCAAAGTCCTGTGCCACTCGGGATGACAGGGGTGGGCACTGGCAGTGGGCACACTACAGTCAGTTGAAGTCGGCCTGACACACACTAGCAGCAGGCAAGCAGCTGAAATTACATTAAAGTGTAAAAATTAAATGCCTTTTTTAAGCAAAGTCCTGTGCCAGCCGGTATGAGTGGTGGGCACTGGCAGTGGGCACACTACAGTCAGTGGAAGTCAGCCTGACACACACTGGCAGGCAACTAACCTTAGATTAAAGTGTAAAAATTAAATGCCTATTTTTTAAGCAAAGTCCTGTGCCACTCGGTATGACAGGGGTGGGCACTGGCAGTGGGCACACTACAGTCAGTTGAAGTCGGCCTGACACACACTAGCAGCAGGCAAGCAGCTGAAATTACATTAAAGTGTAAAAATTAAATGCCTTTTTTAAGCAAAGTCCTGTGCCAGCCGGTATGAGTGGTGGGCACTGGCAGTGGGCACACTACAGTCAGTGGAAGTCAGCCTGACACACACTGGCAGGCAACTAACCTTAGATTAAAGTGTAAAAATTAAGTGCCTATTTTTTAAGCAAAGTCCTGTGCCACTCGGGATGACAGGGGTGGGCACTGGCAGTGGGCACACTACAGTCAGTTGAAGTCGGCCTGACACACACTGGCAGGCAACTAACCTTAGATTAAAGTGTAAAAATGAAGTGCCTTTTTTTTAAGCAAAGTCCTGTGCCACACGGGATGACAGGGGTGGGCACTGGCAGTGGGCACACTACAGTCAGTTGAAGTCGGCCTGACACACACTAGCAGCAGGCAAGCAGCTGAAATTACACTAAAGTGTAAAAATTAAATGCCTTTTTTATGCAAAGTCCTGTGCCAGCCGGTATGAGTGGTGGGCACTGGCAGTGGGCACACTACAGTCAGTGGAAGTCAGCCTGACACACACTGGCAGGCAACTAACCTTAGATTAAAGTGTAAAAATTAAGTGCCTTTTTTTAAGCAAAGTCCTGTGCCACACGGAATGACAGGGGTGAGCACTGGCAGTGGGCACACTACAGTCTGTGGGCCTGCAGCTCCTCACACACAGGCAGGCCAGGCAACTGCAATATGTATATAAAGGAAAAAAAAAAAGCAGACTAATGTTGCAGCCCTAAAAAGGGCTTTTTGGGGTGCTGTCAGGACGCTGTCCTTACAGCAGAGATCAGATGAGTCTTTCAGGACTGGAGTGGACACTGAATTCACTAGCCTAGCTATCGATTTCCCAATTAAATCAGCAGCAGTTACAGTCTCCCTCCTCTCACTAAGACTGCAGCTTCAGAATGAATCTAAAATGGATGCTGTGCAGGAGGTGGGAGGGTCTGGGAGGGAGGGTATGCTGCTGATTGGCTGGAATGTGTCTGCTGACTGTGAGGTACAGGGTCAAAGTTTGCTCAATGATGATGTATAGGGGGCGGACCGAACATCGCATGTGTTCGCCCGGCAGAGGCGAACGCGAACAAGCTATGTTCGCCGGGAACTGTTCGCCGTCGGATAGTTCGGGCCATCTCTAATGACCAGTCATACTTTTACAATACACTCAGGGGTGTAGCTATAGGGGGTGCAGAGTTAGCAGTCGCTACCAGGCCCAGGAGCCTGAGGAGCCCCAAAGACCCTTGTGCCACATAAAAAGACACCTGTATTATAGAAAGTGCATGCTGGTCAAGTTACACCTATGGCTGGAGGGAAGGGGTTAGGTCGAGAATTTGGCATGAGGAGGGGGGTGCCCTTTCAATTTTTGCCTCGCGCAGCATGAAGGCTATGTGCTTCCCTGTCCCTGTCCACAAAGCACTGAGGGAAGAGGGGCCCAAGCTGAACTCTTGTGCCAGGGCCAATGAGCCTTTAGTTACTCCCCTGAATAGAGATGGCCTTGCGGTTTGCCCGGCGGTCGTTTCGCGGCGAACTTTGCGTGTTCGCGATTCGCCGAACATGCGAACATATGGAGAAATTCACGCCCGCCATATTCTTTTACATTGTGAAGAACTTTGACCCATGACACATCCATCAGGTGGTACAGGACAGCCAATTAAGACGTTTCAGCACCCCAGATAGCAAGTAATTGTGCTGCAAGTTTGAAAATGACTTGCTAAGCTATTTCCAGACTTGCCAAGCTTCACAAGTATGTTGAAAACTTGCAGCAAGTCTGCTTTGCAAGTCTCTAGATTAACTTGCTTTTGCAAACTTGCTGCAAGTTCTCGTTAAGTTATGTGTGCAATAGTCATCCCACCACTAGGGGCCACTAGCTGAATATTCTTTCCATGCTCCCTGCTGTAAGATTTTTCTTTCATTGGTCTTGGCAGCCATTTTACATTAACTTTGGCAGTGGTGTGAGGAAAGATGAGTGGAAACTGAGGTCTGATATAAAGTTCAGTGAGGTAGAAATCATGGATTTACTAAGCATGATATGATAGACTCAGACACACCCCCTCTACACAGAACTGCTGTCTGAGGAGAGAGACTGCAGCGTGCTGCCTGAGGAGAGAGGCTGCAGCGTGCTGCCTGAGGAGAGAGACTGCAGCGTGCTGCCTGAGGAGAGAGACTGCAGCGTGCTGCCTGAGGAGAGAGACTGCAGCGTGCTGCCTGAGGAGAGAGACTGCAGCGTGCTGCCTGAGGAGAGAGACTGCAGCGTGCTGCCTGAGGAGAGAGGCTGCAGCGTGCTGCCTGAGGAGAGAGACTGCAGCGTGCTGCCTGAGGAGAGAGACTGCAGCGTGCTGCCTGAGGAGAGAGACTGCAGCGTGCTGCCTGAGGAGAGAGACTGCAGCGTGCTGCCTGAGGAGAGAGGCTGCAGCGTGCTGCCTGAGGAGAGAGACTGCAGCGTGCTGCCTGAGGAGAGAGACTGCAGCGTGCTGCCTGAGGAGAGAGGCTGCAGCGTGCTGCCTGAGGAGAGAGGCTGCAGCGTGCTGCCTGAGGAGAGAGACTGCAGCGTGCTGCCTGAGGAGAGAGACTGCAGCGTGCTGCCTGAGGAGAGAGACTGCAGCGTGCTGCCTGAGGAGAGAGACTGCAGCGTGCTGCCTGAGGAGAGAGGCTGCAGCGTGCTGCCTGAGGAGAGAGGCTGCAGCGTGCTGCCTGAGGAGAGAGACTGCAGCGTGCTGCCTGAGGAGAGAGACTGCAGCGTGCTGCCTGAGGAGAGAGACTGCAGCGTGCTGTCTGAGGAGAGAGACTGCAGCGTGCTATCTGAGGAGAGAGACTGCAGCTTGCACCTTCCTGTCTCCTATTGCTGCCCTGCACAGACCTCCTGCCCCTACTTCTTATATGAATCCCCCTCAGAGCCCCTTCCACCTACTTGCTGTGTCCACCCTTCCTGTGCATCCAGGGCCCCGGGCCCCTGTCTCACTACTATGCCTGTTATTATGGGGGCATCTGTAGTGGCCTCACGGACTAAGCGTGGGCACTACACGAGGGTCAATTGGGGTGTGCGTGACTTCTCTTCCCTTGGTATAGGGGTGTCATTTCCAATTGTGCATATTTTATGTAAATTGTAAAGTATTGTTTTTGTATTGTGCAATGTTTCCCTGTTATAGGCATTATCAGGCCTAGTCCCAGTAGTTAGTCATCCCAGACGCTAGAGGGAGCTAGAGTACCCCTAGTATAAGTAGTCAGGCCCCAGACAGGGAAGGGGGTTGAAGGTCAGGAGTCTGCAAAGACAAGCTGGAAGGCACCAGTCAGGGCCTTCTCCTGACATGCAACTAGACAGTCCAGGCTTCTAGTTGCCACCAGGAGGCTAGTAGAGGGATCCTAGTCTACCTCCTGATCCAGAGAGCCATGGTAAGCTCAAAAGATCTAACCCAGGGGAAGAGGTTGCCTCCTGGGAGCAACCCTGTAGTTACCACCGAGTCGAGCAGAGCCAACAGGTCCAGCTGATACAAGTAAGCTGAAGGGCAGAGAGAATAGAGGTATGGAGCAAGAATGAGCACCTAAGGAGGATTATTTACCAAGGATAAAAGCCTACAATAAGGTATCTGGGCCTTGGGATTAAAGCCAGACAGGAGTTCGAAAGGAACAGTGTACACTAATCTCCGAGGAGTCTGTACAGCCTGATTCTGCGCATGTGGATGTTTACCCTCTGTGTATCTTGCCTAACCACCATATACCTGCCATAATTGTGAAACCTGCTTGTGAAGTGTATTTGACATGTGGAACTGAGTTGCCATCTAACTGTACAGAGTGGAATTTACTACAGTAAAGCAAAGTTTGGTTCACCCTGCCATCTGTGTTCCTTGCTTATTAAGACCTTCCACCGGTGTGCCACCGTTACCGGCACTGGCGTCACGAACCTTACAGGGACCTTGCCCCAGGCACATAAAACACCTGCAACATCCAGGGCACCTCAACCAACATCAGGCTTGGTCCCTAAATACAGAGTGTGCCCCAGAGGACTTTTGTGCCAGCCTCTCCTTCACTGCTGTATGCCTGCCCAGGGGTTTCCATATATAACTGTGAGTGACCCTCGCTTGCCATTGACCGTGACCTCCCAATCGCATTACCCTGCAGGTCTGGCGTACCGCACATCTCAACCTTCTAATGTCACAGGGTCATGTGACTGTGCCCCCCACCCTGTACTGTGCCCCTTACCTTGTACTGTGTCCATTTATACCCTGTATTGTGCCCTCTTAACACACCCTGTACAGTGCCCCTATGGCGGTGTTATCACTGTATGGCGGTGGTATCCAATAACTGGATGGCCATAACTGCATCCCTTTCCCTGCCCACAACACCTTTATTAAACCTGGCATGAACAGGAAAAATATGCAAATTGCGGTGCTAAGGACCGTTGCTCCACAATTTGTTTAAGAAATACGCCTAACATAGACGTATTTCTGTATGATAAATGCCCCCTAATTGTATTATTATTCGGGGGTAGGGCTAATCTCTTCATATCTTATAGATTCTAGTGTATTATACTGTGCCTTGTATTTCCCAGTAGATAAATGATCCTTGGGACACAGTCCTCACCCCTGACCACCATGACCAGGCAGCGCTCTGTCAGTACATGGCTGCCTCCCCTCCGCTGTGTACTGGGGCTTATTCTGACACTAGGACTGGGTTCACATGACATTTTTGACAAAAAATATATATATTAACACATGCCTGGAGTGCTGCACATTGTATACATAAAACCAATATGAAAAACATGACGTGAACACACTGGGAGGGGGGCTGCTAAAATTTTCTGTGGGGCCCAGTCAGTTCTAGCTACATCACTGCACAGCTCCTTCTCTTTTCCAGGCCCGGGCCAGCGGTGACGTTGTGACATGTGTCTCACTGCTGCAGCGGGCCGGAGGAGAGGAGGTTAGTGAATGACAGGACCGCCGGCTCCCATGGGCTCCAGCAATGATAGGTATGTGAGGGGGAATTGGCTATGGCTGGAGAGGACAAAAGCTACTGTTCCATCCTCCAGTGCTCAGTGGGGAACAGAGGAGGACCCTGGGTGTCACTGGCAATTGCGGTCTGGAAGGACCAGCTGCTTGGTCCGTATCCAGTCTGTGGTTTGTGGTCGCCTGCTATGCAGCAAAAAGGCAAGTGTGAGCTATCTGGTGGCCGGTGTGGGCTCATATAGTGTGCTCTATGTACACACAACTATATAGTGCTGACACTCACTCATGCCACTCCCGATATAACGATGTAGTGTACGATATCCGCCTGCTCCCCTCTCTCTCCGATCCTCCCCAACTGCCGCGCAGCCAGAGTACTGATACTGCTGCTCTAGCAGGAGGCTGAAGGGGCTCTCACTAAGCACAGCACAAACCACTGGTGACCAACTCAACCAGGGCTGGGCTGGCCATTGGGCATACCGGGCACTTGCCCTGGGGGCAGGACCCGGCACAACTCAATCATCCTGATTGTGATCGACCCTGCCTGCTATGCCAAAATGGCCTGCTCTGTGCTCTCAGATAACTGGAGCCACAGAGCAGACAAAGAGAAGAGCCACTCCAGCCCAATCGCCAGCGGCAAACATCAGACCTCCATCTAAACCGATCGTGGAACACTGTGCGGGACACTGTGCTGTGCTTGACTTGACATAAATCACCGGATACCAGTTACTCCTGGAGTAAATGAGATGCGGGGGGGGGGGGGCAGTCTGAGGGGAGACACAGGGACCAGACTGAGGGGACATGAGGCTGACTTAGGAGACACACAGGGGCCAGAATATAAGATGGAGGTGGGCAGGATATGAGGAGGAAATGTTGGTGCTGCTTGGGGTGCTGCTGCTCCAGATCAGGCTGCAGGCTCTTCAGGTAGTACATGTCCCCGGGGCTGGTATTGGGCATGGCTGAGGGTGCTAGAAGGCTCAAAGTATGGCTGATCATGAACATAGCATCAAGGTTGTTACCGCTCTCTACTTTTTCACTTCCACTCTTGGAAACCCATTGTAGGTTTGCTAGGCTAGACCTCAACTGAACAGTCCACCTATGATTTTGAGGACAGGCTTTGCCAGTTTAGGGCTCTTTCACACCTGCGTTCTTTTCTTCCGGCATAGAGTTCCGTCGTCGGGGCTCTATGCCGGAAGAATCCTGATCAGGATTATCCCCATGCATTCTGAATGGAGTGAAATCCGTTCAGGATGTCTTCAGTTCCGGAACGGAACGTTTTTTGGCCGGAGAAAATACCGCAGCATGCTGCGCTTTTTGCTCCGGCCAAAAATCCGGAACACTTGCCGCAATGCCGGATCCGGAATTAATGCCCATTGAAAGGCATTGATCCGGATCCGGCCTTAAGCTAAACGTCGTTTCGGCGCATTGCCGGAGCCGACATTTAGCTTTTTCTGAATGGTTACCATGGCTGCCGGGACGCTAAAGTCCTGGCAGCCATGGTAAAGTGTAGTGGGGAGCGGGGGAGCAGTATACTTACCGTCCGTGCGGCTCCCGGAGCGCTCCAGAGTGATGTCAGTGCGCCCCAAGCGCATGGATCATGTGATCGCATTGGACACGTCATCCATGCGCATGGGGCGCTCTGATGTCATTCTGGAGCGCCCCAGGAGCCGCACGGACTGTAAGTATACCGCTCCCCCGCTCCCCGCTCCTACTATGGCAACCAGGACTTTAATAGCGTCCTGGCTGCCATAGTAACACTGAAAGCATTTTGAAGACGGTTCCGTCTTCAAATGCTTTCAGTACACTTGCGTTTTTCCGGATCCGGAGTGTAATTCCGGCAAGTGGAGTACACGCCGGATCCGAACAACGCAAGTGTGAAAGAGCCCTAAAGACAACTAGCCAGCTTTGGAGGCAACGAATACTAAGTAACACCATTGTAGAAATTAGTAATATTAATATAGTGGTAATATTATAATATTTCGTTTTCAAGGGTTGCTGCTTACTTAACACTCATTTATACACCATGGACCCATATTTATCCTATACTTGCTTGTCCCCTATAGAGCCAGTACTGTATGCGCCAACTATAGAGTCAACACTATATATACTGTGTATATATAGAGTCCCCTGTAATTAGTCGGCCGCTTTAGGCGAATAGCCCTGCTCCTTGATTGTGCTGTTTGGCCCTGCCCTCAGATTGTGACCAGGTGGGGACTGTTGGGGGCCATGTGATTGGCCTGCTTACTTCAAAATATCCAAACCTATTTTTGTCTCAGGCAGCCCTGCCCTCAACTGTGGGTTGCGACCTACTATTGGGTTGAGAACCACTGCTCTAAGTGAAGAGTAAAGCATGAACCAAGATGAGTTTTGAGGCCAAAGTGGATATTATTTGGATCCCAGCCCCTCTTAGCTAATTTAAAGAAGAACTATGAGGTGACTAATTTTCACCCTCCTTATAGTTTTAGCCAACCTATGACAATGAGACTGTCACAGGTCGGCTCAGTAGATCAGGAAATGGGCTCTCTGCTGTGACAGGGAAGGGACTGGGTTCCCCCCTCCCTGCTCCGATCCTTCAGCACCGACTGGCGGAAAGGACGGGGGAGGGGGCGTGTATAGCTAACTCTGCCTCTCGATAGGCAGAACCAGTTGTCACTCACGCAGATGGGCGGATCCAGACATAATTGTCAGGATCCGCTTCAGCTGTAGCGTCTCTGCGGTATAATGTGGCATCTCAGTATACCGAGAGCTGTAGCTTGCTGTATACTGAGCTTAGGGTGACAGGAGGACGCTAGTTTGTGTCCTCCCGTTACCCTAAGGAGAACTAGGTGGAAAAGCCCTAATCCCATAGTTCTCCTTTAGGACTGCCAATTTCCTAATCATTTACTAGTTGCATCTAAGAGTTAATGTGTCTATTGATTGAAATACTTATGTAAAACTAAAATTGAGCTACTGTTAGATAGTACTGTTTAGCTGTAGAAATGAATTTTGGTGATATGTAATAATTGTTCTTGTTTTTATTTTAACAGGCCAGTTCCAAATTCAAGCCCATAGGACAGAAAAAAATTATCTATTTTTACCATTTTATTGTACCTATTTGTACCATGTTAGTATTGGTTTTGTAAAAAAAAATTTTCATGTTTTGTTAACTGTTCAACATAATAAAACAAGTTTGTAAGATATAATGCAGTGTTATGTATTGATTTTATTATGTTTTAATGATAATTTTTTATTTAGATCAGTTCTATCTCAAGGCACTCAGTGAATCCAGGTGAATTGTCAGGGAAATGGAAAAATATGGGCCAAAGTAGGTTGAATATTTGAATAGAAGATTATTTCTTCTACTTCAGTCCTTTTGGGCTGGATTTTGCAGTTCACCTGACATTCACCTCTTTACTTTTTAGTGAATAGGCCCTATAAAAACTGAGAGTTACAAAACTCTTGCCGTAGAATTGCAGGGCTCTTGCCGTAGAATTGCAGGGCTCTTGCCGTAGAATTGCAGGGCTCTTGCCGTAGAATTGCAGGGCTCTTGCCGTAGAATTGCAGGGCTCTTGCCGTAGAATTGCAGGGCTCTTGCCGTAGACTTGCAAAACTCACTGAGACTTGCAGAGCTCTTGCCGTAGACTCGCTACTGACACTTTGCTCTTGCTAGAGACTTTCCAAGCAAATTTGCTGCAAGTTGAAAAAGTGTCAACTAGAACTTGTGCTGCAAGTTCTCTGCAAGTGTACAACTTGCCAGAGAATGTTTGCAGCAAGTTAACAAGACTTACAATTTAACCCTGCCACAAGTTTGTGGCAAGTTATCCTTGCTATCTGGGACATGGACATACCCCCTACCCTATAATTAAACTAGATCTGGCCGCCATTTTACATTCAGTGTTTTGCCAGTGTAGGGAGAGGTTGCTGTGTGAAGCAGGGACAGACTGTTAGGGACACCAAACGCTAGCTAATAGGGCCACAAAAGTAATTTTAAGCACTAGTATAGGTGTGCTATTGATGTGTGATACACAGAGGGGTGCGATATACTTATAATATACTTTTATAATAAGTAAAAAACACATAGATCTATATAGTGATCACCTGGAAGTCAGGGGGCTAGGGGCTTACTACGGCCATTTTTATATAGGGTAAGGTTCCAGACGGGGTCGCTCTTATCAGGGCGGGTGGTCTGTAGTTAGGCTATCAGAGCCAGAATAGCACCCCCTGTAGGGCAATATCAGGGACAGTTCTTTGCCCACCCTGTCCTTCAATACCACATCATCATCTAGCCCAGGGATAGATGTTTTTTGCTTTCCCTCCTGGATTTATCGATGTGCACTGGAACCCTCCGGATTGTGGTAGGACATATGGTTTCTGATTTGGTGCCGCCGAGCACTTGTTATTGCCTACCACATCTATGTTTTTTGCTTAACTTTAATAATTAAATTTATTTTCATTTTGAGGGATATCTTTTCCATTCACACGTCCTCAAAATGGTCCGCATCCGTTCTGCAATTTTGCGGAATGGGTGCAGACCCATTCATTTTCAATGGGGCTGTAATGTGCTGTCCGCATCTGCATTTGCGGATCCACATCCGCATTTGCGGATCCGCACTTCCGCATCCGTGCTTCCGTTTCCGCAAAAAAATAGAACATGTCCTATTCTTGTCCGCAATTGCAGACAAGATTAGGCATTTTCTATTATAGTGCCAGCAATGTGCGGTCCACAAATTGTGGAATGCACATTGCCGGTGTCCGTGTTTTGCGGATCCGCAAAACACTTACGGACGTGTGAATGGACCCTCATAGTAAAATTATTAAAGGTTACGTTTTATCTTTATGTATATTCTAATGGATTGCCTTCCTTGTACAATATTATAATATACTTTCTATATTAGAAAGTATATTATAGTGCATTTGTATTGTGCGGCAGTTGTGTGCGGTTCTGCTGCGATACTGCAGGTATACACTGCGTGCAGAATTATTAGGCAAATGAGTATTTTGATCACATCATCCTCTTTATGCATGTTGTCTTACTCCAAGCTGTATAGGCTCGAAAGCCTACTACCAATTAAGCATATTAGGTGATGTGCATCTCTGTAATGAGAAGGGGTGTGGTCTAATGACATCAACACCCTATATTAGGTGTGCATAATTATTAGGCAACTTCCTTCCCTTTGGCAAAATGGGTCAAAAGAAGGACTTGACAGGCTCAGAAAAGTCAAAAATAGTGAGATATCTTGCAGAGGGATGCAGCACTCTTAAAATTGCAAAGCTTCTGAAGCGTGATCATCAAACAATCAAGCGTTTCATTCAAAATAGTCAACAGGGTCGCAAGAAGCGTGTGGAAAAACCAAGGCGCAAAATAACTGCCCATGAACTGAGAAAAGTCAAGCGTGCAGCTGCCAAGATGCCACTTGCCACCAGTTTGGCCATATTTCAGAACTGCAACATCACTGGAGTGCCCAAAAGCACAAGGTGTGCAATACTCAGAGACATGGCCAAGGTAAGAAAGGCTGAAAGACGACCACCACTGAACAAGACACACAAGCTGAAACGTCAAGACTGGACCAAGAAATATCTCAAGACTGATTTTTCTAAGGTTTTATGGACTGATGAAATGAGAGTGAGTCTTGATGGGCCAGATGGATGGGCCCGTGGCTGGATTGGTAAAGGGCAGAGAGCTCCAGTCCGACTCAGACGCCAGCAAGGTGGAGGTGGAGTACTGGTTTGGGCTGGTATCATCAAAGATGAGCTTGTGGGGCCTTTTCGGGTTGAGGATGGAGTCAAGCTCAACTCCCAGTCCTACTGCCAGTTTCTGGAAGACACCTTCTTCAAGCAGTGGTACAGGAAGAAGTCTGCATCCTTCAAGAAAAACATGATTTTCATGCAGGACAATGCTCCATCACACGCGTCCAAGTACTCCACAGCTTGGCTGGCAAGAAAGGGTATAAAAGAAGAAAATCTAATGACATGGCCTCCTTGTTCACCTGATCTGAACTCCATTGAGAACCTGTGGTCCATCATCAAATGTGAGATTTACAAGGAGGGAAAACAGTACACCTCTCTGAACAGTGTCTGGGAGGCTGTGGTTGCTGCTGCACGCAATGTTGATGGTGAACAGATCAAAACACTGACAGAATCCATGGATGGCAGGCTTTTGAGTGTCCTTGCAAAAAAAGGTGGCTATATTGGTCACTGATTTGTTTTTGTTTTGTTTTTGAATGTCAGAAATGTATATTTGTGAATGTTGAGATGTTATATTGGTTTCACTGGTAAAAATAAATAATTGAAATGGGTATATATTTGTTTTTTGTTAAGTTGCCTAATAATTATGCACAGTAATAGTCACCTGCACACACAGATATCCCCCTAAAATAGCTAAAACTAAAAACAAACTAAAAACTACTTCCAAAAATATTCAGCTTTGATATTAATGAGTTTTTTTGGGTTCATTGAGAACATGGTTGTTGTTCAATAATAAAATGAATCCTCAAAAATACAACTTGCCTAATAATTCTGCACTCCCTGTATAGAGGGACAAGCGTTATTGGAACAAATCATTTCTACTGGTGTGATATACCGGTCGTCCCCCAAAAAAACAGATTGAAGCTAGGTGTTATATACCAATATACTTTCTTTATAGTGCATTTGGGTACTGTATAGTGCATTTGTGCATGTGCGTACGCGAAAATTATATTGACGATATTTCGCATAAAAAAAAAAATGAATGGAGATCGCAAATTCGAATAATACATCTGGTGTGTCACTGTCCATGTTGTGGGACTATTTGTGCACTTCTAGTAATTATTTTTTGGCCTCAAATATGAGCTGAAGGTTTTTCAGGTTCGCCTGCTATTAAAATAAATGGGACCAGCCGCGAACTTGCGGTTAGCGAACATTTGATCACGTTCGTGAACCGTCCCGGCAGATGTTCGTCCATCACTACCCCTGAATACACTATATGTCACTAAACGGATACTAAACCTAAAGGCTCTCGTATTTTATCTAACCAGCATAATAAAATCTATTGTTCCCTGTGATTGGTCATTATAAGATGGGTACAATCTGAGCGCAGTTAAAAGGATCGTTCACATAACATCATTCAAATTTCCTCCTTATATATCTCCAGTTCACAGACTCTCCAGACACATTTATATTCATTTGTAGGATATTAGAGTTCTTCCCCATTTATTGCATCTGTCCTGGGGAAATATGATAGAATTACAGGACATGTACACTCCACAAAGACTCCAAAGAATCCAAATTTGCCTTTTAATCTGCAGCTTGACACTTTCCACAGTAAAGAGATAAATGTGCCAAATTAGTAGTCATTTGTCAATTTCCCATAGTGCGCATGTCCCGTCAGATAAAATCCACTGTCTTTTGCCATGAACTGAGATGTTGAATGTCCCTTGAGCCACCAAATTGTATTTACAGAACAAAAGTATGAGCAAGACTTATATCAGCCAAAGGTGTCGAAGTGAGAAGACGCGAAAATGAAACACTTGTAACAGGGTGACAGGCGTTTATTGTGATTGACTACAAATGGCTGCAGTGGATAGAAGTGTATAGTGCGACACGTGCAGAATTGTTCGATAAAAATAGCTTTCTCTCAACTCAATCTTACTTCTGAGTTTGCACGTGCCTGGATGTATTATACTACTGCCTATAGTCCTTTAAGGATGCTATTCACTGTAGTAGCTTCTGTGGGTCCATTAAAAAGGTGAACCTACAGCTTGACCACTTTTCCACGTAGTCAGTGTAAACCTGTCAAGGGCTGTCTGACAATTGTGTGGAAGTGATGCCCTAAGGACAGGAAATATATAGTGCCATCAACTAAAGTCAGGAGATGAACACCATTTTCAACGTCCGCTATAGGTGGGAACAATTTTAGGATTACCAGGTGGGATAGGAAAACTTGGGTTTTTGACAAACTTGAACTCATTATTTTATTTCTCAAATTCTTCATATCAAGTACATATTTTGGCTAAATTTTGGCCATAAGGTACAGCCAAGATGCCTACAGGTGATGGTTCTTGCTGATTGGTGAAAGAGTCAAGAGATCAGGTTTGGACTGATCCACTAGAATACCAGAAGATCCAACACCCGAAGATATCATTAGCTAATTACACCTATCGCCATAGGTTCCTCAAAACTTGACTTCACCAGCCATTAACATTTTCTCTGTCCAATGTAATCTACAAGACACAATAAAAACATTTTATGGGTCCTTAGTGGGGATGAGCGAACCCGGACTGCCACGTTCAGGACAGTACCGGACATTTGGGTGTCCATGTACCGAACCCGAACCTGGATTTTGGCGCCAAACTCAGTGTCCAGGTTCGTACTTTAAATAAAGCTTGTTGAAAGGCTGTAGTGCAGCCAATCAACAAGCGATTAAGCTGTGGGCACTTGGAAGCCATCACAGTCATGTCTAGTATTGGCATGGCTGTGATTGGCCGATGCACCATGTGACCATGCATGTATAAATGCTGGATCACATGTTGCGCTGCCATTCTCCTCTGACTAATGTAGGGACAGGACGCTGTTGCAGGCAAGGACAGTGCTAGGCTTTTATTAGTTTTAAAAAGTGTGCTGTGACCTGTAGGCATTATTGACGGGTGCAATCAAAGGCGCACCTTTAATATGCAGTGACATCACAGTAAAGGGTTAATTTGTACAGTGACAACACAGTACAGGGCTTATATTCACAGTGCATATTAACACTTTGCATTAACCCTGGCTATACTGAGATGTCACAGTGCATATTAACCCTGTACTGTGATGTTGCAGTAAGCCGGATTGGGGTTATGCACACTGACGCTATAATATGCAATGACTGGGTCAGGTGTAAATGATAGTTAAGAGTTTTTGTTTGTGACGCCAATTGCAGCATGCGCAGGGTACAGTCTCAGGGCCCTTTAAGGTGTTGCAACTCACGTACCAGGTTGGGAATGCCAGAATGGTATAATGTCTCTGTGTAGTAGTAGCAATAGTGTCAACGGTGTCTCCTACCTGGGTACGGCTGGACTCCTGGATCCTGGCTCACTTGCAATAAATGAGTGTGTTGCTAGTGGGAGTAATTGAGGAACTTGGTAATAATGAATGAGATCCAGACTTGAAATATAATTCAACTTGTCTTTACTGGAGGCAGCATCAATCCACATGAGATACAGCAATAGTCTTGGGTCCCAGCAGGTATTGGCAATATATAGCAGGGATTACTATCTCTTCTGCTTCTATCATATGCCTGGAGAATATGGCAGGAATCTGTCTTCTGATCTGTCTATCTTCTGCTGTGTTGGGGACTGACTAGCTGAGGAGGAATTTGGCTTCTCCTGGTCTCTGGATGTTACTCACAGTTCTGCTCACAGGCAGGGGCGTAGCTAGAAATGCATGGGCCCCATAGCAAAAAAAATGTATGGGCCCCCCCAGCCCCCACATATCTATCGGGCCTCCCACCACCCCTTCCAGAGCTCCCACGCAAACACGCAATGCACCTACCGCACCCACCTCCTGTGCATACGGTAGGTGTTTTTTTACCTTATTTTTCTTTTCATGGGAATGGGGCCAGGCCGCCAGGAAGGGTCGGCCGGGATGGGGGGGGAGAAATGTGACACACAATAGGCTATTTCTCCCCCCCCCACCCGGACGGCTCTGGCCCCCTCCATGATCACATCATTACCCCCTATTGTGTCACATTTTACACCCCCCCATCCCCATGGCACATCATTTCCCCCCCCCGGCCGGCCCTTCCTGGCGGCCTGGCCCCATTCCCATGTCACATACAGTGACATACTCAGAGTACAGACATTTACATTGTCCCCCCCGACCCTCCCTCCAGGCTCCATCATGTCAGTGTCACGGTCACACAAACTAGCGCCAGAGCAGAGGCGCTCAGGATTAGCACGGCATCACCCCCCCCCCATAAAAATAAATTAACACATCATTGATGCTCTGCTAATCCTGAGCGCCTCAGTGTGTGCGCTAGCTAGCCTAGCGCTTTGCGCTCACATGGCCCTGGCGCTCATCTCATCATTTTGAATTAATTTTAAATCAAATGATCATATTAATTATTATAAAATAACATTCAAAATTCAATTGGAACCTACCCTAACAAGTCCTGACCCCTGTCCAGTCCTGAAAGCCTGCCGAGTGCTTTCTCCTGCGCTGCTGCTGCTGGCTGCCGCCTGCCAGAGTGCCAGTGTGCGTCTGTCCGAAGGTCTGACTGACTCTGCTGAAGCCTGAATATACACTGCGTGCAGAATTATTAGGCAAATGAGTATTTTGACCACATCATCCTCTTTATGCATGTTGTCTTACTCCAAGCTGTATAGGCTCGAAAGCCCACTACCAATTAAGCATATTAGGTGATGTGCATCTCTGTAATGAGAAGGGGTGTGGTCTAATGACATCAACACCCTATATTAGGTGTGCATAATTATTAGGCAACTTCCTTTCCTTTGGCAAAATGGGTCAAAAGAAGGACTTGACAGGCTCAGAAAAGTCAAAAATAGTGAGATATCTTGCAGAGGGATGCAGCACTCTTAAAATTGCAAAGCTTCTGAAGCGTGATCATCGAACAATCAAGCGTTTCATTCAAAATAGTCAACAGGGTCGCAAGAAGCGTGTGGAAAAACCAAGGCGCAAAATAACTGCCCATGAACTGAGAAAAGTCAAGCGTGCAGCTGCCAAGATGCCACTTGCCACCAGTTTGGCCATATTTCAGAGCTGCAACATCACTGGAGTGCCCAAAAGCACAAGGTGTGCAATACTCAGAGACATGGCCGAGGTAAGAAAGGCTGAAAGACGACCACCACTGAACAAGACACACAAGCTGAAACGTCAAGACTGGGCCAAGAAATATCTCAAGACTGATTTTTCTAAGGTTTTATGGACTGATGAAATGAGAGTGAGTCTTGATGGGCCAGATGGATAGGCCCGTGGCTGGATTGGTAAAGGGCAGAGAGCTCCAGTCTGACTCAGACGCCAGCAAGGTGGAGGTGGAGTACTGGTTTGGGCTGGTATCATCAAAGATGAGCTTGTGGGGCCTTTTCGGGTTGAGGATGAAGTCAAGCTCAACTCCCAGTCCTACTGCCAGTTTCTGGAAGACACCTTCTTCAAGCAGTGGTACAGGAAGAAGTCTGCATCCTTCAAGAAAAACATGATTTTCATGCAGGACAATGCTCCATCACACGCGTCCAAGTACTCCACAGCGTGGCTGGCAAGAAAGGGTATAAAAGAAGAAAATCTAATGACATGGCCTCCTTGTTCACCTGATCTGAACCCCATTGAGAACCTGTGGTCCATCATCAAATGTGAGATTTACAAGGAGGGAAAACAGTACACCTCTCTGAACAGTGTCTGGGAGGCTGTGGTTGCTGCTGCACGCAATGTTGATGGTGAACAGATCAAAACACTGACAGAATCCATGGATGGCAGGCTTTTGAGTGTCCTTGCAAAGAAAGGTGGCTATATTGGTCACTGATTTTTTTTTGGTTTTTTTTTGAATGTCAGAAATGTATATTTGTGAATGTTGAGATGTTATATTGGTTTCACTGGTAAAAATAAATAATTGAAATGGGTATATATTTGTTTTTTGTTAAGTTGCCTAATAATTATGCACAGTAATAGTCACCTGCACACACAGATATCCCCCTAAAATAGCTAAAACTAAAAACAAACTAAAAACTACTTCCAAAAATATTCAGCTTTGATATTAATGAGTTTTTTGGGTTCATTGAGAACATGGTTGTTGTTCAATAATAAAATTAATCCTCAAAAATACAACTTGCCTAATAATTCTGCACTCCCTGTATATGACTGACTGAAGAATCATGATCTGATCTAATCTGATGATAATTCTGATTCTGATTCAATTTCTTGGCGGGAGCGGGCCGCGGCTGCCGTCTGACTCTGCTGAATATATTATGTCTGAGTGACTGAATGAATTCTGCACGTTTGAGTCCTTTCTTTGGGTGCATGCTTGTAACGTTGCATAACTTGTATCAAGTAGGAAAAAAAAAACACAAAAATCAAAAATAATTTGTAATCCAACATGAAGTTAGGTTTGGCTGATAGATGGAGTCCATTAAGTCCAGGCACAAAAAGGTGAGATGAAAAGGGCCAAAATGTCAACAATAAACAGTAGGCAATGTTTCTTACCAGTCAAAATGTGTCCATGGCTTGGCTCCTATTGTCTCTGTAACTAAAGGTCCATCCCAAAGAATTCCCGATAACGGGCAGGTGGTTTACCTTATTGGTCCGTTGGGATCTCTGCAAGGACAGTTCTTCTGCTTCTCCCGGGGTAGAAGTAGAGTCTTGTACTTGTGCAGGAGGATTAGCTGTCTGACTTGGAGTAATCTCAGCAACTGGCATCAGGACTCGAATTTGAGGCTGGAGAAACCACTGAAGGGGGTCAAGCATGGAAGGCAACTCTGTTTGAGTCTTACTTTCTGAAGACATGGCAGCTCAGGTAATGTATCCTCTTTTTCTGGCTGTTCTTGAACAGGTTCCTGTAGGCATTTCTTGAGCCTGTTATGATGGACTCGCTGAGTATCTTTATCCTCTTCGTAGACCTCTGATGAGGGGATGGCCACTATTGTATATGGCTCACGCTCCCAGCGACTATCCAGTTTGCTTAGAGGGTGATTGTTTTTTAGCCAGACCTGGTCTCCAGGTTGTAAGGGCTCAGCATGGGCATGCATATCAAAGTCCTGTTTTTGTTGAGCCTTCTCTATTTTAGAGTCCACTATTTCTTTAGCGTCCTCCAGACGCTTCTGATGCTCTTTGACCCACTTAGATTGGGGATTGAGTGGTTCAGCGTCTGGCACAGGGACGTCAAGGGCAAGATCTGCGGGTAGACGGCCATGTCTTCCGAACATGAGGTAGTATGGAGTGTACCCAGTGAAGCAATGGGTTGTATTGTTGTACAGGTACACTAATTCAGGGAGGAGTAACGGCCAATCAGCCCTCTGGTGAGGCGGCACAGCCTTGAGCATGTTGATCAGCGTCTGATTCATTTTTTCGCACAGTCCGTTTCCCTGAGGGTGGTATGCGGTAGTTCTCAGTTTTTTGCAGTTGTACAAGGCACAAAGTTCATAGAATAACTGCGACCCGAATGCAGATCCCTGATTCAGTGAGTATTTTGTCAGGACACCCATACGGCAGAATGATCTCTTCCACATGGCAGCAGCTGTAGTTTTTGAAGTTAAGTCCTTTACAGGTACAGCCACAATGAACTTGGTATAGTGGTTTATGATTGTCATAGCATAGACATACCCGGATCTGCTGGGTTCCAGTTTCACGTGGTCGATTGCCACGATTTCAAGAGGACCTTTACTCACTATTGGATGAAGGGGGGCTCGCTGATCATGTCTTTCCCCACTGTTGACACCAAGTTTCAATGTCACTTCTCATGCCAATCCAGTAGAAACGTTGTCTGATGGTGGCTTCCGTTTTTTGGATTACAAAGTGACCAGACCGGTTATGGTACATGTCCATCACCATCTTGGCATCTCTTCGAGGCACCACTATCTAGTGTAGGCGCTCACAGGTGACTGGATCAAGCGTTCTCCTGAGGAGTAGGTCTCTTTGTAGGAAGAGTAGTTTCCATTGTCGCCAGAGGCGAACTAGCTCTGAGTCAGCTCTCCGCCGTCGGATTCTCTCCGGTATGCGCCCGCTGTAAAAATAATCCAACAGTTCTCCAATGGCTCTGCTCTCTGATTGTAGTTTAATCCAGAGCTCTTTCTCAACTGGAGGTGAGGGGTCACAGGTCTGTGGAAAACAAGTGACTTTAGAGGTCGGGTGCCTAGTGTGTAGGGACTCCTGTCGGGCAAATCGGGAGTAGAATATTGGCATTTTCACATCTTCCCACTGATCATCGATAGAAATTGGTTCTTTCTGGGCAGGTAGCCTAGACAAAGCATCGGCATTGTCATTAGATTTCCCAGTACGGTACATGATGGTAAAGTTGAAGTTGGCCAGTCTAGAGGCCCATCTTTGTTCTAGAGCTCCCAGACGTGCAGTGTTCAAGTGAGCTAGCGGATTGTCTGTGTAGACCGTGAAAGGTGTAGCAGCTAGGTAGTCTTTGAATTTCTCAGTGACAGCCCAGACCAAGGCTAGGAACTCCAGTTTGAACGAACTGTAGTTATGGTCATTCCGCTCTGGCTCTCGTAAAGATCTGCTTGCATAGGCGATGACTCTTTCAGTTCCAGCTTGTGTCTGAGATAGTACAGCTCCCAAACCTTTCTTACTTGCATCAGTATAGAGGCAAAATGGTAGGCTGTAGTCAGGATAACCCAGGACTGGAGGTTCTGTAAGTTTTTCTTTCAACAGTTGGAAAGCAGCTTCTCTCTCTTCATTCCACTCCACTGGTATCTTGGAATTCTGACATCCTTTAGGGTGACCTTTCACAAGCTCCTGGATAGGTTCCGCAATCTGAGCAAAGTGCGGGATAAATCTCCGATAGTAACTTGCAAATCCGAGGAAGCTCTTGACTAGAGTTGAGCGAACACCTGGATGTTCGGGTTCGAGAAGTTCGGCCGAACTTCCCGGAAATGTTCGGGTTCGGGATCCGAACTTTTGGGCACTAAAAAGGCTGTAAAACAGCCCAGGAAAGAGCTAGAGGGCTGCAAAAGGCAGCAACATGTAGGTAAATCCCCTGCAAAAAAATGTGGATAGGGAAATGAATTAAAATTAAAATAAAAAAAATAAAAATGAACCAATATCAATTGGACAGAGGTCCCATAGCAGAGAATCTGGCTTCACGTCAGCAGAGAATCAGTCTCTTCATGCCATAGCAAAGAATCTGGCTTCATGTCAGCAGAGAATCAGTCTCTTCATGCCATAGCAGAGAATCTGGCTTCATGTCAGCGCAGAATCAGTCTTCATGTCATAGCAGAGAATCAGGCTTCACGTCACCCACCACTGGAACAGGCCACTGTCACACATTTAGGCCCCGGTACCCAGACAGAGGAGAGCGGTCCCGTAACAGAGAATCTGGCCTTATGTCAGCGCAGAATCTGTCTTCATGTCATAGGAGAGAATCAGGCTTCACGTCACCCACCACTGGAACAGGCCACTGTCACACATTTAGGCCCCGGCACCCAGACAGAGGAGAGCGGTCCTGTAACAGAGAATCTGGCCTTATGTCAGCGCAGAATCTGTCTTCATGTCATAGCAGAGAATCAGGCATCACGTCACCCACCACTGGAACAGGCCACTGTCACACATTTAGGCCCAGGCACCCAGGCAGAGGAGAGCGGTACCGTAACAGAGAATCTGGCCTTATGTCAGCGCAGAATCTGTATTCATGTCATAGAGGGCTGCAAAAGGCAGCAACATGTAGGTAAATCCCCTGCAAAAAAATGTGGATAGGGAAATGAATTAAAATTAAAATAAAAAAAATAAAAATGAACCAATATCAATTGGACAGAGGTCCCATAGCAGAGAATCTGGCTTCACGTCAGCAGAGAATCAGTCTCTTCATGCCATAGCAAAGAATCTGGCTTCATGTCAGCAGAGAATCAGTCTCTTCATGCCATAGCAGAGAATCTGGCTTCATGTCAGCGCAGAATCAGTCTTCATGTCATAGCAGAGAATCAGGCTTCACGTCACCCACCACTGGAACAGGCCACTGTCACACATTTAGGCCCCGGTACCCAGACAGAGGAGAGCGGTCCCGTAACAGAGAATCTGGCCTTATGTCAGCGCAGAATCTGTCTTCATGTCATAGGAGAGAATCAGGCTTCACGTCACCCACCACTGGAACAGGCCACTGTCACACATTTAGGCCCCGGCACCCAGACAGAGGAGAGCGGTCCTGTAACAGAGAATCTGGCCTTATGTCAGCGCAGAATCTGTCTTCATGTCATAGCAGAGAATCAGGCATCACGTCACCCACCACTGGAACAGGCCACTGTCACACATTTAGGCCCAGGCACCCAGGCAGAGGAGAGAGGTCCCGTAACAGAGAATCTGGCCTTATGTCAGCGCAGAATCTGTCTTCATGTCATAGCAGAGAATCAGGCATCACGTCACCCACCACTGGAACAGGCCACTGTCACACATTTAGGCCCAGGCAGAGGAGAGAGGTCCCGTAACAGAGAATCTGGCCTTATGTCAGCGCAGAATCTGTCTTCATGTCATAGCAGAGAATCAGGCTTCACGTCACCCACCACTGGAACAGGCCACTGTCACACATTTAGGCCCAGGCACCCAGGCAGAGGAGAGAGGTCCCGTAACAGAGAATCTGGCCTTATGTCAGCGCAGAATCTGTCTTCATGTCATAGCAGAGAATCAGGCTTCACGTCACCCACCACTGGAACAGGCCACTGTCACACATTTAGGCCCCGGCACCCAGACAGAGGAGAGCGGTACCGTAACAGAGAATCTGGCCTTATGTCAGCGCAGAATCTGTATTCATGTCATAGCAGAGAATCAGGCTTCACGTCACCCACCACTGGAACAGGCCACTGTCACACATTTAGGCCCAGGCACCCAGGCAGAGGAGAGAGGTCCCGTAACAGAGAATCTGGCCTTATGTCAGCGCAGAATCTGTATTCATGTCATAGCAGAGAATCAGGCTTCACGTCACCCACCACTGGAACAGGCCACTGTCACACATTTAGGCCCCGGCACCCAGACAGAGGAGAGCGGTCCCGTAACAGAGAATCTGGCCTTATGTCAGCGCAGAATCTGTATTCATGTCATAGCAGAGAATCAGGCTTCACGTCACCCACCACTGGAACAGGCCACTGTCACACATTTAGGCCCAGGCACCCAGGCAGAGGAGAGAGGTCCCGTAACAGAGAATCTGGCCTTATGTCAGCGCAGAATCTGTCTTCATGTCATAGCAGAGAATCAGGCTTCACGTCACCCACCACTGGAACAAGCCACTGTCACACATTTAGGCCCCGGCACCCAGACAGAGTAGAGCGGTCCCGTAACAGAGAATCTGGCCTTATGTCAGCGCAGAATCTGTATTCATGTCATAGCAGAGAATCAGGCTTCACGTCACCCACCACTGGAACAGGCCACTGTCACACATTTAGGCCCAGGCACCCAGGCAGAGGAGAGAGGTCCCGTAACAGAGAATCTGGCCTTATGTCAGCGCAGAATCTGTCTTCATGTCATAGCAGAGAATCAGGCTTCACGTCACCCACCACTGGAACAGGCCACTGTCACACATTTAGGCCCCGGCACCCAGACAGAGGAGAGCGGTCCCGTAACAGAGAATCTGGCCTTATGTCAGCGCAGAATCTGTATTCATGTCATAGCAGAGAATCAGGCTTCACGTCACCCACCACTGGAACAGGCAACTGTCACACATTTAGGCCCAGGCACCCAGGCAGAGGAGAGAGGTCCCGTAACAGAGAATCTGGCCTTATGTCAGCGCAGAATCTGTATTCATGTCATAGCAGAGAATCAGGCTTCACGTCACCCACCACTGGAACAGGCCACTGTCACACATTTAGGCCCCGGCACCCAGACAGAGGAGAGGTTCATTCAACTTTGGGTTGCCCCGCAATATAATGGTAAAATGAAATTAAAAATAGTATTGAATGAGGAAGTGCCCTGGAGTAGAATAATATATTGTTAAGGGGAGGTAGTTAATATCTAATCTGCACAAGGGATGGACAGGTCCTGTGGGATCCATGTCTGGTTCATTTTTATGAACGTCAGCTTGTTCACATTGGCTGTAGACAGGCGGCTGCGTTTGTCTGTAATGACGCCCCCTGCCGTGCTGAATACACGTTCAGACAAAACGCTGGCCGCCGGGCAGGCCAGCACCTCCAAGGCATAAAAGGCTAGCTCTGGCCACGTGGACAATTTGGACACCCAGAAGTTGAATGGGGCCGAACCATCAGTCAGTACGTGGATGGGTGTGCACAGGTACTGTTCCACCATGTTAGTGAAATGTTGCCTCCTGCTAACACGTTCCGTATCAGGTGGTGGTGCACTTAGCTGTGGCGTGTTGACAAAACTTTTCCACATCTCTGCCATGCTAACCCTGCCCTCAGAGGAGCTGGGCGTGACACAGCTGCGTTGGCGACCTCTTGCTCCTCCTCTGCCTTCGCCTTGGGCTTCCACTGGTTCCCCTGTGACATTTGGGAATGCTCTCAGTAGCGCGTCTACCAACGTGCGCTTGTACTCGCGCATCTTCCTATCACGCTCCAGTGTAGGAAGTAAGGTGGGCACATTGTCTTTGTACCGGGGATCCAGCAGGGTGGCAACCCAGTAGTCCGCACACGTTAAAATGTGGGCAACTCTGCTGTCGTTGCGCAGGCACTGCAGCATGTAGTCGCTCATGTGTGCCAGTCTGCCCAGAGGTAAGGACAAGCTGTCCTCTGTGGGAGGCGTATCGTCATCGTCCTGTGTTTCCCCCCAGCCACGCACCAGTGATGGGCCCGAGCTGCTTTGGGTGCCACCCCGCTGTGAACATGCTTCATCCTCATCCTCCTCCACCTCCTCCTCATCCTCGTCCTCCTCGTCCTCCAGTAGTGGGCCCTGTCTGGCCACATTTGTACCTGGCCTCTGGTGTTGCAAAAAACCTCCCTCTGAGTCACTTCGAAGCGACTGGCCTGAAAGTGCTAAAAATGACCCCTCTTCCTCCTCTTCCTCCTGGGCCACCTCCTCTTCCATCATCGCCCTAAGTGTTTTCTCAAGGAGACATAGAAGTGGTATTGTAACGCTGATAACGGCGTCATCGCCACTGGCCATGTTGGTGGAGTACTCGAAACAGCGCAATAGGGCACACAGGTCTCGCATGGAGGCCCAGTCATTGGTGGTGAAGTGGGTCTGATCCGCAGTGCGACTGACCCGTGCGTGCTGCAGCTGAAACTCCACTATGGCCTGCTGCTGCTCGCACAGTCTGTCCAGCATATGCAAGGTGGAGTTCCACCTGGTGGGCACGTCGCATATGAGGCGGTGAGCGGGAAGGCCGAAAATACGCTGTAGCGCAGACAGGCGAGCAGCGGCAGGGTGTGAACGCCGGAAGCGCGAACAGACGGCCCGCACTTTATGCAGCAGCTCTGACATGTCGGGGTAGTTGCGAATGAACTTCTGCACCACCAAATTCAGCACATGCGCCAGGCAAGGGATGTGCGTCAAACCGGCTAGTCCCAGAGCTGCAACGAGATTTCGCCCATTATCGCACACCACCAGGCCGGGCTTGAGGCTCACCGGCAGCAACCACTCGTCGGTCTGTTGTTCTATACCCCGCCACAACTCCTGTGCGGTGTGGGGCCTGTCCCCCAAACATATGAGTTTCAGAATGGCCTGCTGACGTTTACCCCGTGCTGTGCTGAAGTTGGTGGTGAAGGTGTGTGGCTGACTGGATGAGCAGGTGGAAGAAGAGGAGGAGGAAGCTGAGTAGGAGGAGGAGGAGACAGGAGGCAAAGAATGTTGCCCTGCGATCCTTGGCGGCGGAAGGACGTGCGCCAAATAAATCTCCGCCTGGGGCCCAGCCGCCACTACATTTACCCAGTGTGCAGTTAGGGAGATATAGCGTATCTGGCCGTGCTTACTGGTCCACGTATCTGTGGTTAGGTGGACCTTGCCACAGATGGTGTTGCGCAGTGCACACTTGATTTTATCGGACACTTGTTTGTGCAGGGAAGGCACGGCTCTCTTGGAGAAGTAGTGGCGGCTGGGAACAACATACTGTGGGACAGCAAGTGACATGAGCTGTTTGAAGCTGTGTGTGTCCACCAGCCTAAATGACAGCATTTCATAGGCCAGTAGTTTAGAAATGCTGGCATTCAGGGCCAGGGATCGAGGGTGGCTAGGTGAGAATTTACGCTTTCTCTCAAATGTTTGTGAGATGGAGAGCTGAACGCTGCGGTGTGACATGGTTGAGATGCTTGGTGACGCAGGTGGTGGTGTTGGTGGTACATCCCATGTTTGCTGGGCGGCAGGTGCCAACGTTCCTCCAGAGGCGGAGGAAGAGGCCGAGGCGGCGGCAGCAGCAGCAGAAGAGGCCGAGGCGGCGGCAGCAGCAGAAGAGGCCGAGGCGGCGGCAGCAGCAGAAGAGGCCGAGGCGGCGGCAGCAGCAGAAGAGGCCGAGGCGGCAGCAGTAGAAGAGGTAGCAGGGGGAGCCTGAGTGACTTCCTTGTTTTTAAGGTGTTTACTCCACTGCAGTTCTTGCTTTGCATGCAGGTGCCTGGTCATGCAGGTTGTGCTAAGGTTCAGAACGTTAATGCCTCGCTTCAGGCTCTGATGGCACAGAGTGCAAACCACTCGGGTCTTGTCGTCAGCACATTGTTTGAAGAAGTGCCATGCCAGGGAACTCCTTGAAGCTGCCTTTGGGGTGCTCGGTCCCAGATGGCGGTGGTCAGTAGCAGGCGGAGTCTCTTGGCGGCGGGTGTTCTGATTTTGCCCACTGCTCCCTCTTTTGCTACGCTGTTCGCTCGGTCTCACCACTGCCTCTTCCTCCGAACTGTGAAAGTCAGTGGCACGACCTTCATTCCATGTGGGGTCTAGGACCTCATCGTCCCCTGCATCGTCTTCCACCCAGTCTTGATGCCTGACATCCTGTTCAGTCTGCACACTGCAGAAAGACGCAGCAGTTGGCACCTGTGTTTCGTCATCATCAGAGACGTGCTGAGGTGGTATTCCCATGTCCTCATCATCAGAAAAAATAAGTGGTTGTGCGTTAGTGCATTCTATCTCTTCCACCCCTGGGGAAGGGCTAGGTGGATGCCCTTGGGAAACCCTGGCAGCAGAGTCTTCAAACAGCATAAGAGACTGCTGCATAACTTGAGGCTCAGACAGTTTCCTTGATATGCATGGGGGTGATGTGACAGACCGATGGGCTTGGTTTGCATGAGCCATCTGTGCGCTTTCTGCAAAAGACTGGGTGGGAGATAATGTGAATGTGCTGGATCCACTGTCGGCCACCCAATTGACTAATGCCTGTACCTGCTCAGGCCTTACCATCCTTAGAACGGCATTGGGCCCCACCAAATATCGCTGTAAATTCTGCTGGCTACTGGGACCTGAGGTAGTTGGTTCACTAGGACGTGTGGCTGTGGCAGAACGGCCACGTCCTCTCCCAGCACCAGAGGGTCCACTAACACCACCATTACCATGTCCACGTCCGCGTCCCTTATTAGATGTTTTCCTCATTGTTCCCGTTCACCACAATTTTGAGAATGGCAAATTTGGGAATGCTTTTTCAACCCAGAATAAAAAGTCTGCTTTGACGGTCACTACAAATAACTTGACCAGCTAAAACTGTGCAGATTTGGTTGAATAGAGATGTGAGACGTGTTTTTTTTTGCGCTGTGTGACATTATGAGGTTTAATCACAGAATGACACTTCTATCAGCACGCTAGCGTGTGTCTTAGGTTTTTCTGAATGACACTATCAATAACTTCAATGTAAGATTTTCTTTTTGGGATAGATTTCAAGTAGGCCTGAAATACCACAAACTAGTTATTTTCAGAATGGCAAATTTGGGAATGCTTTTTCAACCCAGAACAAAAAGTCTGCTTTGACGGTCACTACAAATAACTTGACCAGCTAAAACTGTGCAGATTTGGTTGAATAGAGATGTGAGACCTGTTTTTTTTTGCGCTGTGTGACAGTTATAGGTTTAATCACAGAATGACACGTCTATCAGCACGCTAGCGTGTGTCTTAGGTTTTTCTGAATGACACTATCAATAACTTCAATGTAAGATTTTCTTTTTAGGATAGATTTCAAGTAGGCCTGAAATACCACAAAGTAGTTATTTTCAGAATGGCAAATTTGGGAATGCTTATTTAACCCAGAACAAAAAGTCTGCTTTGAAGGTCACTACAAATAACTTGACCAGCTAAAACTGTGCAGATTTGGTTGAATAGAGATGTGAGACCTGTTTTTTTTTGCGCTGTGTGACAGTTATAGGTTTAATCACAGAATGACACTTCTATCAGCACGCTAGCGTGTGTCTTAGGTTTTTCTGAATGACACTATCAATAACTTCAATGTAAGATTTTCTTTTTGGGATAGATTTCAAGTAGGCCTGAAATACCACAAACTAGTTATTTTCAGAATGGCAAATTTGGGAATGCTTTTTCAACCCAGAGCAAAAAGTCTGCTTTGACGGTCACTACAAATAACTTGACCAGCTAAAACTGTGCAGATTTGGTTGAATAGAGATGTGAGACGTGTTTTTTTTTTGCGCTGTGTGACATTAATAGGTTTAATCACAGAATGACACTTCTATCAGCACGCTAGCGTGTGTCTTAGGTTTTTTTGAATGACACTATCAATAACTTCAATGTAAGATTTTCTTTTTGGGATAGATTTCAAGTAGGCCTCAAATACCACAAACTAGTTTTATTTTTAGAATGGCAAATTTGGGAATGCTTTTTCAACCCAGAACAAAAAGTCTGCTTTGACGGTCACTACAAATAACTTGACCAGCTAAAACTGTGCAGATTTGGTTGAATAGAGATGTGAGACCTGTTTTTTTTTGCGCTGTGTGACAGTTATAGGTTTAATCACAGAATGACACTTCTATCAGCACGCTAGCGTGTGTCTTAGGTTTTTCTGAATGACACTATCAATAACTTCAATGTAAGATTTTCTTTTTGGGATAGATTTCAAGTAGGCCTCAAATACCACAAACTAGTTTTATTTTTAGAATGGCAAATTTGGGAATGCTTTTTCAACCCAGAACAAAAAGTCTGCTTTGACGGTCACTACAAATAACTTGACCAGCTAAAACTGTGCAGATTTGGTTGAATAGAGATGTGAGACCTGTTTTTTTTTGCGCTGTGTGACATTAATAGGTTTAATCACAGAATGACACTTCTATCAGCACGCTAGCGTGTGTCTTAGGTTTTTCTGAATGACACTATCAATAACTTCAATGTAAGATTTTCTTTTTGGGATAGATTTCAAGTAGGCCTGAAATACCACAAACTAGTTATTTTCAGAATGGCAAATTGGGGAATGCTTTTTCAACCCAGAACAAAAAGTCTGCTTTGACGGTCACTACAAATAACTTGACCAGCTAAAACTGTGCAGATTTGGTTGAATAGAGATGTGAGACCTGTTTTTTTTGGCGCTGTGTGACAGTTATAGGTTTAATCACAGAATGACACTTCTATCAGCACGCTAGCGTGTGTCTTAGGTTTTTCTGAATGACACTATCAATAACTTCAATGTAAGATTTTCTTTTTGGGATAGATTTCAAGTAGGCCTGAAATACCACAAACTAGTTTTATTTTTAGAATGGCAAATTTGTGAATGCTTTTTCAACCCAGAACAAAAAGTCTGCTTTGACGGTCACTACAAATAACTTGACCAGCTAAAACTGTGCAGATTTGGTTGAATAGAGATGTGAGACCTGTTTTTTTTTGCGCTGTGTGACATTAATAGGTTTAATCACAGAATGACACTTCTATCAGCACGCTAGCGTGTGTCTTAGGTTTTTCTGAATGACACTATCAATAACTTCAATGTAAGATTTTCTTTTTGGGATAGATTTCAAGTAGGCCTGAAATACCACAAACTAGTTATTTTCAGAATGGCAAATTTGGGAATGCTTTTTCAACCCAGAACAAAAAGTCTGCTTTGACGGTCACAACAAATAACTTGACCAGCTAAAACTGTGCAGATTTGGTTGAATAGAGATGTGAGACCTGTTTTTTTTTGCGCTGTGTGACAGTTATAGGTTTAATCACAGAATGACACTTCTATCAGCACGCTAGCGTGTGTCTTAGGTTTTTCTGAATGACACTATCAATAACTTCAATGTAAGATTTTCTTTTTGGGATAGATTTCAAGTAGGCCTGAAATACCACAAACTAGTTTATTTTAGAATGGCAAATTTGTGAATGCTTTTTCAACCCAGAACAAAAAGTCTGCTTTGACGGTCACTACAAATAACTTGACCAGCTAAAACTGTGCAGATTTGGTTGAATAGAGATGTGAGACCTGTTTTTTTTTGCACTGTGTGACAGTTATAGGTTTAATCACAGAATGACACTTCTATCAGCACGCTAGCGTGTGTCTTAGGTTTTTCTGAATGACACTATCAATAACTTCAATGTAAGATTTTCTTTTTGGGATAGATTTCAAGTAGGCCTGAAATACCACAAACTAGTTATTTTCAGAATGGCAAATTTGGGAATGCTTTTTCAACCCAGAACAAAAAGTCTGCTTTGACGGTCACTACAAATAACTTGACCAGCTAAAACTGTGCAGATTTGGTTGAATAGAGATGTGAGACGTGTTTTTTTTTGCGCTGTGTGACAGTTATAGGTTTAATCACAGAATGACACTTCTATCAGCACACTAGCGTGTGTCTTAGGTTTTTCTGAATGACACTATCAATAACTTCAATGTAAGATTTTCTTTTTGGGATAGATTTCAAGTAGGCCTGAAATACCACAAACTAGTTATTTTCAGAATGGCAAATTTGGGAATGCTTTTTCAACCCAGAACAAAAAGTCTGCTTTGACGGTCACTACAAATAACTTGACCAGCTAAAACTGTGCAGATTTGGTTGAATAGAGATGTGAGACCTGTTTTTTTTTGCGCTGTGTGACAGTTATAGGTTTAATCACAGAATGACACGTCTATCAGCACGCTAGCGTGTGTCTTAGGTTTTTCTGAATGACACTATCAATAACTTCAATGTAAGATTTTCTTTTTAGGATAGATTTCAAGTAGGCCTGAAATACCACAAAGTAGTTATTTTCAGAATGGCAAATTTGGGAATGCTTATTTAACCCAGAACAAAAAGTCTGCTTTGAAGGTCACTACAAATAACTTGACCAGCTAAAACTGTGCAGATTTGGTTGAATAGAGATGTGAGACCTGTTTTTTTTTGCGCTGTGTGACAGTTATAGGTTTAATCACAGAATGACACTTCTATCAGCACGCTAGCGTGTGTCTTAGGTTTTTCTGAATGACACTATCAATAACTTCAATGTAAGATTTTCTTTTTGGGATAGATTTCAAGTAGGCCTGAAATACCACAAACTAGTTATTTTCAGAATGGCAAATTTGGGAATGCTTTTTCAACCCAGAGCAAAAAGTCTGCTTTGACGGTCACTACAAATAACTTGACCAGCTAAAACTGTGCAGATTTGGTTGAATAGAGATGTGAGACGTGTTTTTTTTTTGCGCTGTGTGACATTAATAGGTTTAATCACAGAATGACACTTCTATCAGCACGCTAGCGTGTGTCTTAGGTTTTTCTGAATGACACTATCAATAACTTCAATGTAAGATTTTCTTTTTGGGATAGATTTCAAGTAGGCCTGAAATACCACAAACTAGTTATTTTCAGAATGGCAAATTGGGGAATGCTTTTTCAACCCAGAACAAAAAGTCTGCTTTGACGGTCACTACAAATAACTTGACCAGCTAAAACTGTGCAGATTTGGTTGAATAGAGATGTGAGACCTGTTTTTTTTTGGCGCTGTGTGACAGTTATAGGTTTAATCACAGAATTACACTTCTATCAGCACGCTAGCGTGTGTCTTAGGTTTTTCTGAATGACACTATCAATAACTTCAATGTAAGATTTTCTTTTTGGGATAGATTTCAAGTAGGCCTGAAATACCACAAACTAGTTTATTTTAGAATGGCAAATTTGTGAATGCTTTTTCAACCCAGAACAAAAAGTCTGCTTTGACGGTCACTACAAATAACTTGACCAGCTAAAACTGTGCAGATTTGGTTGAATAGAGATGTGAGACCTGTTTTTTTTTGCGCTGTGTGACAGTTATAGGTTTAATCACAGAATGACACTTCTATCAGCACGCTAGCGTGTGTCTTAGGTTTTTCTGAATGACACTATCAATAACTTCAATGTAAGATTTTCTTTTTGGGATAGATTTCAAGTAGGCCTGAAATACCACAAACTAGTTATTTTCAGAATGGCAAATTTGGGAATGCTTTTTCAACCCAGAACAAAAAGTCTGCTTTGACGGTCACAACAAATAACTTGACCAGCTAAAACTGTGCAGATTTGGTTGAATAGAGATGTGAGACCTGTTTTTTTTTGCGCTGTGTGACAGTTATAGGTTTAATCACAGAATGACACTTCTATCAGCACGCTAGCGTGTGTCTTAGGTTTTTCTGAATGACACTATCAATAACTTCAATGTAAGATTTTCTTTTTGGGATAGATTTCAAGAAGGCCTGAAATACCACAAACTAGTTTATTTTAGAATGGCAAATTTGTGAATGCTTTTTCAACCCAGAACAAAAAGTCTGCTTTGACGGTCACTACAAATAACTTGACCAGCTAAAACTGTGCAGATTTGGTTGAATAGAGATGTGAGACCTGTTTTTTTTTGCACTGTGTGACAGTTATAGGTTTAATCACAGAATGACACTTCTATCAGCACGCTAGCGTGTGTCTTAGGTTTTTCTGAATGACACTATCAATAACTTCAATGTAAGATTTTCTTTTTGGGATAGATTTCAAGTAGGCCTGAAATACCACAAACTAGTTATTTTCAGAATGGCAAATTTGGGAATGCTTTTTCAACCCAGAACAAAAAGTCTGCTTTGACGGTCACTACAAATAACTTGACCAGCTAAAACTGTGCAGATTTGGTTGAATAGAGATGTGAGACGTGTTTTTTTTTGCGCTGTGTGACAGTTATAGGTTTAATCACAGAATGACACTTCTATCAGCACGCTAGCGTGTGTCTTAGGTTTTTCTGAATGACACTATCAATAACTTCAATGTAAGATTTTCTTTTTGGGATAGATTTCAAGTAGGCCTGAAATACCACAAACTAGTTATTTTCAGAATGGCAAATTTGGGAATGCTTTTTCAACCCAGAACAAAAAGTCTGCTTTGACGGTCACTACAAATAACTTGACCAGCTAAAACTGTGCAGATTTGGTTGAATAGAGATGTGAGACCTGTTTTTTTTTGCGCTGTGTGACAGTTATAGGTTTAATCACAGAATGACACGTCTATCAGCATGCTAGCGTGTGTCTTAGGTTTTTCTGAATGACACTATCAATAACTTCAATGTAAGATTTTCTTTTTAGGATAGATTTCAAGTAGGCCTGAAATACCACAAAGTAGTTATTTTCAGAATGGCAAATTTGGGAATGCTTATTTAACCCAGAACAAAAAGTCTGCTTTGAAGGTCACTACAAATAACTTGACCAGCTAAAACTGTGCAGATTTGGTTGAATAGAGATGTGAGACCTGTTTTTTTTTGCGCTGTGTGACAGTTATAGGTTTAATCACAGAATGACACTTCTATCAGCACGCTAGCGTGTGTCTTAGGTTTTTCTGAATGACACTATCAATAACTTCAATGTAAGATTTTCTTTTTGGGATAGATTTCAAGTAGGCCTGAAATACCACAAACTAGTTATTTTCAGAATGGCAAATTTGGGAATGCTTTTTCAACCCAGAACAAAAAGTCTGCTTTGACGGTCACTACAAATAACTTGACCAGCTAAAACTGTGCAGATTTGGTTGAATAGAGATGTGAGACGTGTTTTTTTTTTGCGCTGTGTGACATTAATAGGTTTAATCACAGAATGACACTTCTATCAGCACGCTAGCGTGTGTCTTAGGTTTTTTTGAATGACACTATCAATAACTTCAATGTAAGATTTTCTTTTTGGGATAGATTTCAAGTAGGCCTCAAATACCACAAACTAGTTTATTTTTAGAATGGCAAATTTGGGAATGCTTTTTCAACCCAGAACAAAAAGTCTGCTTTGACGGTCACTACAAATAACTTGACCAGCTAAAACTGTGCAGATTTGGTTGAATAGAGATGTGAGACCTGTTTTTTTTTGCGCTGTGTGACAGTTATAGGTTTAATCACAGAATGACACTTCTATCAGCACGCTAGCGTGTGTCTTAGGTTTTTCTGAATGACACTATCAATAACTTCAATGTAAGATTTTCTTTTTGGGATAGATTTCAAGTAGGCCTGAAATACCACAAACTAGTTATTTTCAGAATGGCAAATTTGGGAATGCTTTTTCAACCCAGAACAAAAAGTCTGCTTTGACGGTCACTACAAATAACTTGACCAGCTAAAACTGTGCAGATTTGGTTGAATAGAGATGTGAGACCTGTTTTTTTTTGGCGCTGTGTGACAGTTATAGGTTTAATCACAGAATGACACTTCTATCAGCACGCTAGCGTGTGTCTTAGGTTTTTCTGAATGACACTATCAATAACTTCAATGTAAGATTTTCTTTTTGGGATAGATTTCAAGTAGGCCTGAAATACCACAAACTAGTTTATTTTTAGAATGGCAAATTTGTGAATGCTTTTTCAACCCAGAACAAAAAGTCTGCTTTGACGGTCACTACAAATAACTTGACCAGCTAAAACTGTGCAGATTTGGTTGAATAGAGATGTGAGACCTGTTTTTTTTTGCGCTGTGTGACATTATAGGTTTAATCACAGAATGACACTTCTATCAGCACGCTAGCGTGTGTCTTAGGTTTTTCTGAATGACACTATCAATAACTTCAATGTAAGATTTTCTTTTTGGGATAGATTTCAAGTAGGCCTGAAATACCACAAACTAGTTATTTTCAGAATGGCAAATTTGGGAATGCTTTTTCAACCCAGAACAAAAAGTCTGCTTTGACGGTCACAACAAATAACTTGACCAGCTAAAACTGTGCAGATTTGGTTGAATAGAGATGTGAGACCTGTTTTTTTTTGCGCTGTGTGACAGTTATAGGTTTAATCACAGAATGACACTTCTATCAGCACGCTAGCGTGTGTCTTAGGTTTTTCTGAATGACACTATCAATAACTTCAATGTAAGATTTTCTTTTTGGGATAGATTTCAAGTAGGCCTGAAATACCACAAACTAGTTTTATTTTTAGAATGGCAAATTTGTGAATGCTTTTTCAACCCAGAACAAAAAGTCTGCTTTGACGGTCACTACAAATAACTTGACCAGCTAAAACTGTGCAGATTTGGTTGAATAGAGATGTGAGACCTGTTTTTTTTTGCACTGTGTGACATTAATAGGTTTAATCACAGAATGACACTTCTATCAGCACGCTAGCGTGTGTCTTAGGTTTTTCTGAATGACACTATCAATAACTTCAATGTAAGATTTTCTTTTTGGGATAGATTTCAAGTAGGCCTGAAATACCACAAACTAGTTATTTTCAGAATGGCAAATTTGGGAATGCTTTTTCAACCCAGAACAAAAAGTCTGCTTTGACGGTCACTACAAATAACTTGACCAGCTAAAACTGTGCAGATTTGGTTGAATAGAGATGTGAGACGTGTTTTTTTTTGCGCTGTGTGACAGTTATAGGTTTAATCACAGAATGACACTTCTATCAGCACGCTAGCGTGTGTCTTAGGTTTTTCTGAATGACACTATCAATAACTTCAATGTAAGATTTTCTTTTTGGGATAGATTTCAAGTAGGCCTGAAATACCACAAACTAGTTATTTTCAGAATGGCAAATTTGGGAATGCTTTTTCAACCCAGAACAAAAAGTCTGCTTTGACGGTCACTACAAATAACTTGACCAGCTAAAACTGTGCAGATTTGGTTGAATAGAGATGTGAGACGTGTTTTTTTTTGCGCTGTGTGACATTATGAGGTTTAATCACAGAATGACACTTCTATCAGCACGCTAGCGTGTGTCTTAGGTTTTTCTGAATGACACTATCAATAACTTCAATGTAAGATTTTCTTTTTGGGATAGATTTCAAGTAGGCCTGAAATACCACAAACTAGTTATTTTCAGAATGGCAAATTTGGGAATGCTTTTTCAACCCAGAACAAAAAGTCTGCTTTGACGGTCACTACAAATAACTTGACCAGCTAAAACTGTACAGATTTGGTTGAATAGAGATGTGAGACCTGTTTTTTTTTGCGCTGTGTGACATTAATAGGTTTAATCACAGAATGACACTTCTATCAGCACGCTAGCGTGTGTCTTAGGTTTTTCTGAATGACACTATCAATAACTTCAATGTAAGATTTTCTTTTTGGGATAGATTTCAAGTAGGCCTGAAATACCACAAACTAGTTATTTTCAGAATGGCAAATTTGGGAATGCTTTTTCAACCCAGAACAAAAAGTCTGCTTTGACGGTCACTACAAATAACTTGACCAGCTAAAACTGTGCAGATTTGGTTGAATAGAGATGTGAGACCTGTTTTTTTTTGCGCTGTGTGACAGTTATAGGTTTAATCACAGAATGACACTTCTATCAGCACGCTAGCGTGTGTCTTAGGTTTTTCTGAATGACACTATCAATAACTTCAATGTAAGATTTTCTTTTTGGGATAGATTTCAAGTAGGCCTGAAATACCACAAACTAGTTATTTTCAGAATGGCAAATTTGGGAATGCTTTTTCAACCCAGAACAAAAAGTCTGCTTTGACGGTCACTACAAATAACTTGACCAGCTAAAACTGTGCAGATTTGGTTGAATAGAGATGTGAGACGTGTTTTTTTTTGCGCTGTGTGACAGTTATAGGTTTAATCACAGAATGACACTTCTATCAGCACGCTAGCGTGTGTCTTAGGTTTTTCTGAATGACACTATCAATAACTTCAATGTAAGATTTTCTTTTTGGGATAGATTTCAAGTAGGCCTGAAATACCACAAACTAGTTATTTTCAGAATGGCAAATTTGGGAATGCTTTTTCAACCCAGAACAAAAAGTCTGCTTTGACGGTCACTACAAATAACTTGACCAGCTAAAACTGTGCAGATTTGGTTGAATAGAGATGTGAGACGTGTTTTTTTTTGCGCTGTGTGACAGTTATAGGTTTAATCACAGAATGACACTTCTATCAGCACGCTAGCGTGTGTCTTAGGTTTTTCTGAATGACACTATCAATAACTTCAATGTAAGATTTTCTTTTTGGGATAGATTTCAAGTAGGCCTGAAATACCACAAACTAGTTATTTTCAGAATGGCAAATTTGGGAATGCTTTTTCAACCCAGAACAAAAAGTCTGCTTTGACGGTCACTACAAATAACTTGACCAGCTAAAACTGTGCAGATTTGGTTGAATAGAGATGTGAGACGTGTTTTTTTTTGCGCTGTGTGACAGTTATAGGTTTAATCACAGAATGACACTTCTATCAGCACGCTAGCGTGTGTCTTAGGTTTTTCTGAATGACACTATCAATAACTTCAATGTAAGATTTTCTTTTTGGGATAGATTTCAAGTAGGCCTGAAATACCACAAACTAGTTTTATTTTTAGAATGGCAAATTTGTGAATGCTTTTTCAACCCAGAACAAAAAGTCTGCTTTGACGGTCACTACAAATAACTTGACCAGCTAAAACTGTGCAGATTTGGTTGAATAGAGATGTGAGACCTGTTTTTTTTTGCGCTGTGTGACATTAATAGGTTTAATCACAGAATGACACTTCTATCAGCACGCTAGCGTGTGTCTTAGGTTTTTCTGAATGACACTATCAATAACTTCAATGTAAGATTTTCTTTTTGGGATAGATTTCAAGTAGGCCTGAAATACCACAAACTAGTTATTTTCAGAATGGCAAATTTGGGAATGCTTTTTCAACCCAGAACAAAAAGTCTGCTTTGACGGTCACAACAAATAACTTGACCAGCTAAAACTGTGCAGATTTGGTTGAATAGAGATGTGAGACCTGTTTTTTTTTTGCGCTGTGTGACAGTTATAGGTTTAATCACAGAATGACACTTCTATCAGCACGCTAGCGTGTGTCTTAGGTTTTTCTGAATGACACTATCAATAACTTCAATGTAAGATTTTCTTTTTGGGATAGATTTCAAGTAGGCCTGAAATACCACAAACTAGTTTTATTTTTAGAATGGCAAATTTGTGAATGCTTTTTCAACCCAGAACAAAAAGTCTGCTTTGACGGTCACTACAAATAACTTGACCAGCTAAAACTGTGCAGATTTGGTTGAATAGAGATGTGAGACCTGTTTTTTTTTGCGCTGTGTGACATTAATAGGTTTAATCACAGAATGACACTTCTATCAGCACGCTAGCGTGTGTCTTAGGTTTTTCTGAATGACACTATCAATAACTTCAATGTAAGATTTTCTTTTTGGGATAGATTTCAAGTAGGCCTGAAATACCACAAACTAGTTATTTTCAGAATGGCAAATTTGGGAATGCTTTTTCAACCCAGAACAAAAAGTCTGCTTTGACGGTCACTACAAATAACTTGACCAGCTAAAACTGTGCAGATTTGGTTGAATAGAGATGTGAGACGTGTTTTTTTTTGCGCTGTGTGACAGTTATAGGTTTAATCACAGAATGACACTTCTATCAGCACGCTAGCGTGTGTCTTAGGTTTTTCTGAATGACACTATCAATAACTTCAATGTAAGATTTTCTTTTTGGGATAGATTTCAAGTAGGCCTGAAATACCACAAACTAGTTATTTTCAGAATGGCAAATTTGGGAATGCTTTTTCAACCCAGAACAAAAAGTCTGCTTTGACGGTCACTACAAATAACTTGACCAGCTAAAACTGTGCAGATTTGGTTGAATAGAGATGTGAGACGTGTTTTTTTTTGCGCTGTGTGACATTATGAGGTTTAATCACAGAATGACACTTCTATCAGCACGCTAGCGTGTGTCTTAGGTTTTTCTGAATGACACTATCAATAACTTCAATGTAAGATTTTCTTTTTGGGATAGATTTCAAGTAGGCCTGAAATACCACAAACTAGTTATTTTCAGAATGGCAAATTTGGGAATGCTTTTTCAACCCAGAACAAAAAGTCTGCTTTGACGGTCACTACAAATAACTTGACCAGCTAAAACTGTACAGATTTGGTTGAATAGAGATGTGAGACCTGTTTTTTTTTGCGCTGTGTGACATTAATAGGTTTAATCACAGAATGACACTTCTATCAGCACGCTAGCGTGTGTCTTAGGTTTTTCTGAATGACACTATCAATAACTTCAATGTAAGATTTTCTTTTTGGGATAGATTTCAAGTAGGCCTGAAATACCACAAACTAGTTATTTTCAGAATGGCAAATTTGGGAATGCTTTTTCAACCCAGAACAAAAAGTCTGCTTTGACGGTCACTACAAATAACTTGACCAGCTAAAACTGTGCAGATTTGGTTGAATAGAGATGTGAGACGTGTTTTTTTTTGCGCTGTGTGACAGTTATAGGTTTAATCACAGAATGAAACTTCTATCAGCACGCTAGCGTGTGTCTTAGGTTTTTCTGAATGACACTATCAATAACTTCAATGTAAGATTTTCTTTTTGGGATAGATTTCAAGTAGGCCTGAAATACCACAAACTAGTTATTTTCAGAATGGCAAATTTGGGAATGCTTTTTCAACCCAGAACAAAAAGTCTGCTTTGACGGTCACTACAAATAACTTGACCAGCTAAAACTGTGCAGATTTGGTTGAATAGAGATGTGAGACGTGTTTTTTTTTGCGCTGTGTGACAGTTATAGGTTTAATCACAGAATGAAACTTCTATCAGCACGCTAGCGTGTGTCTTAGGTTTTTCTGAATGACACTATCAATAACTTCAATGTAAGATTTTCTTTTTGGGATAGATTTCTAGTAGGCCTGAAATACCACAAACTAGTTATTTTCAGAATGGCAAATTTGGGAATGCTTTTTCAACCCAGAACAAAAAGTCTGCTTTGACGGTCACTACAAATAACTTGACCAGCTAAAACTGTGCAGATTTGGTTGAATAGAGATGTGAGACGTGTTTTTTTTTGCGCTGTGTGACAGTTATAGGTTTAATCACAGAATGACACTTCTATCAGCACGCTAGCGTGTGTCTTAGGTTTTTCTGAATGACACTATCAATAACTTCAATGTAAGATTTTCTTTTTGGGATAGATTTCAAGTAGGCCTGAAATACCACAAACTAGTTATTTTCAGAATGGCAAATTTGGGAATGCTTTTTCAACCCAGAACAAAAAGTCTGCTTTGACGGTCACTACAAATAACTTGACCAGCTAAAACTGTGCAGATTTGGTTGAATAGAGATGTGAGACCTGTTTTTTTTTGCGCTGTGTGACAGTTATAGGTTTAATCACAGAATGACACTTCTATCAGCACGCTAGCGTGTGTCTTAGGTTTTTCTGAATGACACTATCAATAACTTCAATGTAAGATTTTCTTTTTGGGATAGATTTCAAGTAGGCCTGAAATACCACAAACTAGTTATTTTCAGAATGGCAAATTTGGGAATGCTTTTTCAACCCAGAACAAAAAGTCTGCTTTGACGGTCACTACAAATAACTTGACCAGCTAAAACTGTGCAGATTTGGTTGAATAGAGATGTGAGACGTGTTTTTTTTTGCGCTGTGTGACAGTTATAGGTTTAATCACAGAATGACACTTCTATCAGCACGCTAGCGTGTGTCTTAGGTTTTTCTGAATGACACTATCAATAACTTCAATGTAAGATTTTCTTTTTGGGATAGATTTCAAGTAGGCCTGAAATACCACAAACTAGTTATTTTCAGAATGGCAAATTTGGGAATGCTTTTTCAACCCAGAACAAAAAGTCTGCTTTGACGGTCACTACAAATAACTTGACCAGCTAAAACTGTGCAGATTTGGTTGAATAGAGATGTGAGACCTGTTTTTTTTTGCGCTGTGTGACAGTTATAGGTTTAATCACAGAATGACACTTCTATCAGCACGCTAGCGTGTGTCTTAGGTTTTTCTGAATGACACTATCAATAACTTCAATGTAAGATTTTCTTTTTGGGATAGATTTCAAGTAGGCCTGAAATACCACAAACTAGTTATTTTCAGAATGGCAAATTTGGGAATGCTTTTTCAACCCAGAACAAAAAGTCTGCTTTGACGGTCACTACAAATAACTTGACCAGCTAAAACTGTGCAGATTTGGTTGAATAGAGATGTGAGACGTGTTTTTTTTGCGCTGTGTGACAGTTATAGGTTTAATCACAGAATGACACTTCTATCAGCACGCTAGCGTGTGTCTTAGGTTTTTCTGAATGACACTATCAATAACTTCAATGTAAGATTTTCTTTTTGGGATAGATTTCAAGTAGGCCTCAAATACCACAAACTAGTTATTTTCAGAATGGCAAATTTGGGAATGCTTTTTCAACCCAGAACAAAAAGTCTGCTTTGACGGTCACTACAAATAACTTGACCAGCTAAAACTGTGCAGATTTGGTTGAATAGAAATGTCAGGTCTATTTTTTAGGCGCTGGGTGACAGGCTCAACTTGCCCCTGATGTAATATATGGCCAAAAAATAACCACACTGTTGATGGTTAAATGCACTTGGGTGACACAGGCTCAGCCTGCAGCTGATGTAGTATATGGCCAAAAAATAATCAGACTGTTGATGGTTAAATGCACTTGGGTGAAACAGGCTCAGCCTGCAGCTGATGTAGTATATGGCCAAAAAATAACCAGACTGTTGATGGTTAAATGCACTTCGGTGACACAGGCTCAGCCTGCAGCTGATGTAGGATATAGCACAAAATAACCACACTATCGATGGTTAAATACACTTGGTGATAGCTCGTGCTGGCGCACCACAAGTCACAAAATGGCCGCCGATCACCCCAGAAAAAAAGTGATCTAAAAACGTTCTGGGCAGCCTCAAAAAAGTGAGCAAGTCAATAATAGCACTTCAATGATCCACAGCTGCAGATCGATCACAGAATGAAGTCTTTTGGAGGAGTTAATCTGCCTAATCTCGCCCTAACGTCGCAGCTGCAACCTCTCCCTATGCTTGAATCAGCAGAGTGACGTGCAGCGCTACGTGACCCAAGCTTATATAGAGGCTGGGTCACATGCTGCACTGGCCAATCACAGCCATGCCAATAGTAGGCAAGGCTGTGATGGCCTCTTGGGGCAAGTAGTATGACGCTTGTTGATTGGCTGCTTTGCAGCCTTTCAAAAAGTGCCAAGAAAGCGCCGAACACCGAACCCGGACTTTTACGAAAATGTTCGGGTTCGGGTCCGTGTCACTGACACCCCAAAATTCGGTACGAACCCGAACTATACAGTTCGGGTTCGCTCATCCCTACTCTTGACCTCTTTGACTGTTTTGGGAGCCGGCCAGCTTTGTACTGCTGCTATTTTGTCAGGGTCCGGTCTCACGCCTTCTGCACTCACATGTCCCAGATATTTCACTTGGGGCTTCAGTAAGTGACACTTTGAAGGTTTCACTTTCAGTCCATGTTGAGTCAAAGTCTGGAACACTTTCGCCAGGTGCTGTAAATGTTCCTCGTAGGTCTTAGGCTACTTTCACACTAGCGTTTGGGTGTCCGCTTGTGAGTTCCGTTTGAAGGCTCTCACAAGTGGCCCCAAACTGATCCGTCCAGTCCTAATGCATTCTGAGTGGAGGCGGATCCGCTCAGAATGCATCAGTCTGGCAGCGTTTGTCCTCCGCTCCGCTCAGCAGACGGACACCTGAACGTGCGGAGGCAAACGGATCCGTCTAGACTTACAATGTAAGTCAATGGGGACGGATCCGTTTGAAGTTGACACAGTATGGCTCAATTTTCAAACGGATCCGTCCCCCATTGACTTTCAATCTAAAGTCAAAATGGATCCGTTTGCATTATCATGAACAAAAAAAAATAATATATATATATATATATATTTTTTTTTGTTTTGTTCATGGTAATGCAAACGGATCCGTTCTGAACGGATCTAAGCGTTTGCATTATAGGAGCGGATCCGTCTGTGCAGATACCAGACGGACCCGCTCTGAACGCAAGTGTGAAAGTAGCCTTAGAGTAGATGATCACATCATCCAGGTACAACGACGCAGTCTCAAAGTTTTTGTGTCCAAGACATCTTTCCATGAGTCTCTGAAATGTCCCAGGGGCGTTGCATAGCCCGAATGGCATGTTGTTGAACTCAAACAGACCCATTGGAGTGGCGAAAGCAGTTTTTTCTTTATCTTCTGGTGCCATGGGAACTTGCCAATAGCCACTGGTTAGATCCAGAGTTGAAAAGTAGGCAGCGGATCCCAGGGATTCTTCAATTCGTGGCAGGGGGTACGCATCCTTGTGCGTAATGTTGTTGATCTTACAGTAGTCCAAACCAAAACGGAAGGTTCCATCCTTCTTCTTTACCAGGACTAAGGGGGCAGCCCAGGGGCTGTGACTATCCTGGATGACATTAGCTGTCTTCATATCCTGAACCATCTTCTTCACTTGCTGGTACATTGCAGGAGGGATTGGTCGGTATCTCTCTTTGATTGGAGGATGATTGCCGGTTGGAATGGTGTGCTGTATGAAGCAAGTCTGTCCATAGTCCAGAGAATGTTTGCTGAAGACTTGATGGTGTTGTTTGACTAAGTCCAGCACACCGTTGATCTGCTCAGCAGAGGTTGTGGTATAACCAATGTGTAGTTCGGCCCACCAGGGCTGTTCTGGCGGGTCTTTGGCTTCCTCCACTATTTGGAGTGATTGTTGAGCCGCAGCAGAGGGATAATCCAGGATATCCTGCGGGCGGATGTGGTATAGGCAGGCCACTGGATAGTGCTTTTTTAATAGCTTCGTCACCCAGATTAACTAAGCGTATAGATACCTTTCCTTGGGACACGGTGACCACGCTCCTGGCGGCTAGGACAAGGGGGTGATCCTGAAGATGTATTGGCTCCACAAGGGCCTGATAATCTTGACCTTGGACACCGATGCAAGCCTTGCACCATATCAGAGTCTCTGCTCCAGGCTGGAGTTTGATAGGGTGAACATCCTTGATGCAGACACGGCAGAATTCGCCTCGTTGATTGCTGAACTTTTGTTGGGCGGATAGCACTCGAATGGTCTGGTGTATAACCCATTGAGTTTCATGGGGTGTAGTCAGCAGGGTTTTCTTTAAGGCTTTCAGCACTTCAGGGTAACAGTTGCCGAGTACATTCATCCCCAGGACCACAGGGCAATTATCATCATCTGGGACCTGAATCACGACTACTCCTTGACATGAGAGTTCAGTATCTTCAATCTGTAAGGTAGGTTCCCAATAACCTAGTATAGGCACTGGTTTGCCATTGGTAGCTATGATCTGGAGCCAAGATTCAGGAGGTTGTACCAGTTGGGCTCCGTTTCGGCATGTGTCAAATGCTGCTTGGCGGATGGTAGTCACTAGAGATCCGGTATCAATTAAAGCAGAAAACTTCACTCTGTTGATGTCAACTTCCACCACAGGGCGGGCGCCCACATACCTTGGCATAAAGGCTGGATCTTTGGGACCTAGTATTCTTCCTCCCGAGGGGTGGTCCTCGACCTCAGGGGATACCCGTTTAACTGACGGCAGTTCTTTGCAATGTATCCATACCTCTGACAATGCAGGCATCGCTGTTTCCTGATGTTTTGATAACCTGGGTCTGCCAATCTACTGACTGGCTGACGCCGATACTCTTGTGGACCGGGCGTAGAGCGGTCTCTGTTTGCAAAAGTTAATTTCCCCACCTTGGGTTGCTGTTCTAGTCACTCTAGCTGTTTCCTCATCCTCTCCATATTCTCAGCTAAGAGGGAGACTTGAGCGGTCAGAGCTGTTACAGTATCTGGAACGGGTGCTTGAGCCCCATGCTCAGCTATTTGGCTGTGAGTAGCAGGCCATAGTGAAGGCCCTGCCCTCTTGTTTTCAGGAGGTTCAGCTTGGTGACTTTCCCCTAGAATGCCGATAGCAAGTTCCTTAAAGTCCAAGAAAGGGGTATCTGGGTGCTGAGCTGAAAGCATCTTCAGCTGACGTTTGAGGGATTCATCAAGGACACCTTCAATAAACTGTTCCCTAAGGGTTCAATCTTGTCCCTCAGTTTCACGGGGATCAATCTGAATAACAGCTCTCAGTGCTTCCTGCAGGGACAGGGCAAAGTCTCTCAAGGTCTCCTTTGACTGCTGCCGCTTTCCAAAGAAGCACATTTTAAGCTCAGAGGCGGGCCTAGTCTCAAAGGTGGTACTGAGTCGGTCTAGGATCTGCTCAGCGGTTTTCCGCTCTGACTGAGGCCAGGACTTGACCTCCCGGAGCGCAGCTCCCTGTAACTGGCCAATCAGGATTTCCACTTTCTGATCCTGTGATACAGGATATAGCTTAAACGTGGCTAGCATTTTATCACAGAATTCTCTGAGTGAATGGGGTTCTCCTGAGTAACTTGGGAGCCAGGGTGCCCCAAAATAGTATGGCATAGTGAGAGGCATAATGCAGGTGGCTGCCGCTGCTGCTGGCGGATCGCTGCGGTCAAAGTGGGTGCTATCTTCGTTGTCAGACATGTCCCTTGATGCCCAGTACCAGATTAAAGGGATTAGTACTGGCTACAATGCAATTTTAAATGCAGGTTGCTATGGGTGACTGCAGCAGAATTGGTGCGTGGCTCCTTTAAGAGTCGCTGCAACTGCTCAATTTCGGGATGTGTGGTGCTCTGGCAGACAGATAACAACTATTAAAAGTCTTTAGGAAGGTTATTTGCACAATTGTACTCACTCAGGTTTAATAGCAGACGATTCTCCCACATTCAATGAAGACAATGCTGTATTTCCCTTTCTTTAAATGGCCACCGCTTTACTTCCTGCTTCCTGTATGGGCAGCTATCTCTTTGTCCTCCTGGGAACTTGTATTCAACACTTCTGTTCCTGCTGCTGTAGGAATGCTTTCTCTGTGGAGGCAGGCTGTTTGGTACCCTCCCCTGCGCTGCCACTGTGCTGCAACTGATGCAAGTCCACACTCCACAAGGTAAATCCTGGAGTCCCAGGCTATGAGCTGTGCGCTACGATTGGCCAGCGCTGCAGCAAGGGACAACTCTAATACAAAAACTCCGCCCAGTACAACAGAGGGAGCTGCAGACACCGGAGCCTATACCGGGCGAACGAAGCGGCGCCCAGACATACTAGTAAGTGCCCCTGGGCGCCGCTCTGCCCACTGATATAGTTAGTTTTTAGTTTTAAACGAGTGAAAGGTCCTCTTTAAAACCTCTTAAGGACAAATGACGTACCGGTACGTCATGATGTCCTAGTACTTAAGGACACATGACGTACCGGTACGTCATGTGTTGTTCCGATCACTGCCGCCCGGCCGGCAGTGATCGGAACCCGGTGCCTGCTCAAATCATCGAGCAGGCACCTAGGCTAAATGCGCGGGGGGGTCCCGTGACCCCCCCATGTCGGCGATCGCGGCAAACCGCAGGTCAATTCAGACCTGCGGTTTGCTGCGATTTCTGCAGTTTCTGGTCCGCGGGGATCAGAAACTTTATATGCCTAAAATAATGTTTTATTAACCCCCCCTGCACCCCCGAATGATTTTATGGTGGCGGGAGGTGCAGGGGGAGGGTTGCGGGCGGTGTGGGCGGTGCGGGAGGCGGGCGGTGCGGCAGGCGGGATCGCGATCCCCCGCCCGCCTCCCCTTCTATAATCGTTGGTTTCTAGTGGGTATACCAGGGTGCCAGCACATTGCTGGCACCCTGGTATAAACGGCTGACATCTGCGATGCGATGTCAGCCGTTAACCCTTTCCATACAGCGGTCCGTACGGACCGCTGTATGGAAAAGGTTAACAGCGCAGGGAGCTCCCTCCCTCTCCCATCGGGGGGCTGCTGTGCCTTTGCAGCCCCCCGATGGGAGAGGGAGAGAGCCCCCCTCAGCCCCCCTCAGCCCTGTGCTTACCCTTCCCCGTCTGCGCAGTTCTGAGCAGACGGGGAAGGTTCCCATGGCAACAGGACGCCTCTCAGGCGTCCTGCTGTCCATGGTGCTGAACAGATCTATGCTAAAAGCATAGATCTGTTCAGTGTAAGTAAAATACAGTACAGAACAATATATATTGTACTGTACTGTATTATACAGACATCAGACCCACTGGATCTTCAAGAACCAAGTGGGTCTGGGTCAAAAAAAAAGTAAAAAAAAGTGAAAAAAAAGTAAAAATCAAAAAACACATTTATCACTGATTAAAAATGAAAAAAATAAAATTCCCTACACATGTTTGGTATCGCCGCGTCCGTAACGACCTGATCTATAAAACGGTTATGTTACTTTACCCGAACGGTGAACGCCATAAAAATAAAAAATAAAAAACTATGATGAAATTGAAATTTTGCCCACCTTACTTCCCAAAAAAGGTAATAAAAGTGATCAAAAAAGTCGCATGTACGCCAAAATAGTACCAATCAAACCGTCATCTCATCCCGCAAAAATCATACCCTACCCAAGATAATCGCCCAAAAACTGAAAAAACTATGGCTCTTAGACTATGGAAATACTAAAACATGATTTTTTTTGTTTCAAAAATGAAATCATTGTGTAAAACTTACATAAATAAAAAAAAAAGTATACATATTAGGTATCGCCGCGTCCGTATCGACCGGCTCTATAAAAATATCACATGATCTAACCCCTCAGATGACCACCGTAAAAAAATTAAAATAAAAACGGTGTAAAAAAAGCAATTTTTTTGTCATCTTACGTCACAAAAAGTGTAATAGCAAGCAATCAAAAAGTCATATGCACCCCAAAATAGATGCCAATCAAACCGTCATTTCATCCCGCAAAAAATGAGACCCTACTTAAGATAATCGCCCAAAAACTGAAAAAACTATGGCTCTTAGACTATGGAGACACTAAAACATTTTTTTTGTTTTAAAAATGAAATCATTGTGTAAAACTTACATAAATAAAAAAAATTGTATACATATTAGGTATCGCCGCGTCCGTGACAACCTGCTCTATAAAATTACCACATGATCTAACCTGTCAGATGAATGTTGTAAATAACAAAAAATAAAAACCTGCCAAAAAATCTATTTCTTGTTACCTTGCCGCACAAAAAGTGTAATATAGAGCAACCAAAAATCATATGTACCCTAAACTAGTACCAACAAAACTGCCACCCTATCCCGTAGTTTCTAAAATGGGGTCACTTTTTTGGAGTTTCTACTCTAGGGGTGCATCAGTGGGGCTTCAAATGGGACATGGTGTAAAAAAAAAACTGTCCAGCAAAATCTGCCTTCCAAAAACCGTATGGCGTTCCTTTCCTTCTGCGCCCTGCCGTGTGCCCGTACAGCAGTTTACGACCACATATGGGGTGTTTCTGTAAACTACAGAATCAGGGCCATAAATAATGAGTTTTGTTTGGCTGTTAACCCTTGCTTTGTAACTGGAAAAAAAATATTAAAATGGAAAATCTGCCAAAAAAGTGAAATTTTGAAATTGTATCTCTATTTTCCATTAAATCTTGTGCAACACCTAAAGGGTTAACAAAGTTTGTAAAATCAGTTTTGAATACCTTGAGGGGTGTAGTTTCTTAGATGGGGTCACTTTTATGGAGTTTCTACTCTAGGGGTGCATCAGGGGGGCTTCAAATGGGACATGGTGCCAAAAAAACAGTCCAGCAAAATCAGCCCTCCTAAAACCAAACGGCGCACCTTTCACTCTACGCCCCGCTGTGTGCCCGTACAGTAGTTTACGGCCACATATGGGGTGTTTCTGTAAACAGCAGAGTCAGGGCAATAAAGATACAGTCTTGTTTGGCTGTTAACCCTTGCTTTGTTAGTGGAAAAAATGGGTTAAAATGGAAAATTAGGCAAAAAAATGAAATTCTCAAATTTTATCGCCATTTGCCAATAACTCTTGTGCAACACCTAAAGGGTTAACGATGTATGTAAAATCAGTTTTGAATACCTTTAGGGGTGTAGTTTCTTAGATGGGGTCACTTTTAGGGAGTTTCTCCTCTAGGGGTGCATCAGGGGGGCTTCAAATGGGACATGGTGTAAATAAACCAGTCCATAAAAATCAGCCTTCCAAAAACCATACGGCGCACCTTTCACTCTACGCCCCGCTGTGTGGCCGTACAGTAGTTTACGGCCACATATTGGGTGTTTCTGTAAACGGCAGAGTCAGGGCAATAAAGATACAGTCTTGTTTGGCTGTTAACCCTTGATTTGTTAGTGGAAAAAATGGGTTAAAATGAAAAATTAGACAAAAAAATGAAATTCTCAAATTTCCTCCCCATTTGCCAATAACTCTTGTGCAACACCTAAAGGGTTAACAACGTATGCTAAATCAGTTTTGAATACCTTGAGGGGTGTAGTTTCTTAGATGGGGTCATTTTTGAGTGGTTTCTATTATGTAAGCCTCGCAAAGTGACTTGAGACCTGAACTGGTCCCTAAAAATTTAGTTTTTGTAAATTTCTGAAAAATTTCAAGATTTGCTTCTAAACTTCTAAGCCTTATAACATCCCCAAAAAATAAAATATCATTCCCAAAACAATTCAAACATGAAGTAGACATATGGGGAATGTAAAGTCATCACAATTTTTGGGAGTATTACTATGTATTACAGAAGTAGAGAAACTGAAACTTTGAAATTTGCAAATTTTTCCAAATTTTTGTTAAAATAGGTATTTTTTGGTGCAAAAAAAATAATTTTTTTGACTTCATTTTACCAGTGTCATGAAGTACAATATGTGATGAAAAAACAATCTCAGAACGGCTTGGATAAGTCAAAGCGTTTTAAAGTTATCAGCACTTAAAGGGACTGATAAGATCAGATTTGCAAAAAATGGCCTGGTCCTAAGGTGTAAAAAGGCTGTGTCCTTAAGGGGTTAAGTAAAAAAAATAAAATAAAAAAAAGGGCACTTGTCATAATTTCAAAAAATGACTGCCCACATATATGATGCCACATGGAGGGACACTTCCAGATTGATTTGTGGTGGCTGACAGAAAATAATGTGGTGCTTATAGAACAGACTACACAGTGTAGAGGTATACTGTATATTGTGTGGCACGGTGTATGCTATAGGTCAGTGATGGCGAACCTTTTAGAGACCGAGTGCCCAAACTGCAACCCAAAACCCACTTATTTATCACAAGGTGCCAACACGGCAATTTACCCTGAATACTACAGTCCAATATAGTATATCTTCCATGTACTTTATCACTTAGCTATAATAGCTACATTCAGTGCGCTGCCTGTGTTGTTCATAGTGCGCCCTGCGCTGATGAATGGCAGGAAAAGTCTAAGGCATATTAGACTTTTTCCAGGGCGTGGGTGCCCACAGGGAGGGCTCTGAGTGCCACCTCTGGCACCCGTGCCATAGGTTCGCCACCACTGCTATAGGTGTATAACATAAACATACTCCACATGAAAACTTACAATTACTTGGCTTGGCCCTTGGGGATCTCGGACACCACTTCAACACTTGGCTGGGGGGCTCGGTGGAGCTGATGTTGTGTTTTATCCTAATGAGAAAGATTTCATAATAAGGATTTGGAGAAGGGGCAGTGGGGTCACAGAGCAGAGAGGCTGGTGCTGCTACTAGGGGGCTCTTACCATGGGGGAGTAATAAAGCCCACTATAATGTCCCCCAGTAGTAATAATTCTCCTTATAATGCCCCCAGTTGAGCTAATGTTCCCATAGTGTCCCCCATAATGTACCAGTATAACATACTCCTATATGGTGCCCCAAGTAAATGCCCTATAGTGCTCCTCTCCCCCCTTCCTCCTAGTGCCCCCATAATGTACCAGTATAAAATGCCCCTATATAGTGCCCCAGTAGATGCCCTCGGTGTCCCCTATCATTTGCAAGCATAAAATACCCCTTCTTAGTGCCCCCCAGAGATGACCCCATAGTACTCCTCTCCCCCCTTCCCCATAGTACCCACCATAATGTGTCCCGGTATAAAATGCCACTGTACAGAGCCCTCCATATAACATACCCTTTTTTTGTGGTCTCAGTAGATGCCCCAATGGTGCCCACCAATAATGTGCCAGCAAGAAGTACCCCCATAGTGCCACCTAATAATGTGCCAGTAAAAAGTGCCCCCAATGATGCCTCCCAGCCTTAATGTCACATTTCTCCCCCTCCATGGGCCTGGCAGCAGCACATCTTACCCCCCCCAATGGCACATTTCTCCCCCTCTATAGGCCTGGCAACGCAGCAGCACATCTCCCCCCCCCTCCATGGGATATTTCTCCCCCTCCATGGGCCTGGCAGCAGCACATCTTACCCCCCCCCCCCACGGTACATTTATCCCCCGACCCCCCTCCATGATGGCACACATTATTATCATCATGACTCTGAGTCATGACTCACTGCTAACAGCCTTTCGCCGGCAGCTGCAGGCCCTAAGGTTCACAGTAGCCACTGGCAGGGGAGGGCTGGCAGCCTTAGTCCTGGGGGGAAAATCCAGTCAAGTGGCCCATTTTTAAAAGCCCATCCTACATATAATAGGCCACTCCCAACACACACTGTACAGCTGACATTCTATAGTTGAGGCCTCTCTACACATCATACGGAGAGGGGAGGGTCTGTCCTGGCTGCACTGCCTGCTTATATAACGAGCTACAGCCAGGAAGCTCCTTCGCTCTCCTCCCTCCCCAGATCCTGCTCAAGGCTTGTGGTTCCCCCCACCATCTGCCACCCGCCCGTGGCCTGCTGCCCCCTTTCGTTGTCCTCACCCAGCTCTGAATCCTCCTTCTGCGAATGGCAGGAGGATGAGCCGGAGCATCTCCTCTCCTACATAGCACCACATACCTCTTACATCCAGTGATGTCACCTTTGATGTAGACGTTCTCTTTCCTCATCTTCTCCATTCAGACCAGACCGCCATGATGATTTTTCTGCCATCTCCCGTCTCTGCAGAGATTGAGAAACAGACATTAGTTTCCTGCCACCCCCAATACTATACTGCAGAAACAGTCCCCCTGGGAATACTACTACCACACAGATAGTGCCCCCTTAAACAATTATTGGCACACAGTGCTCTAAAAAATAACTGCGCCCAGACACTAATAGTATAAAGATAATGTCCCCCAAAAATAATTGCGCTAAGTTGATACTATGCCAGGGTGCCCCCAAAGTAACAGTGCTCCCCAAAATCCCACCAATAGAAATAATTCTCTGCCAGAGCTCACTTAGTAGTAATAATGCCCCTATAGTGCCCTAGTAATCATGTTCCTCATAGCCCCCCAGTAGTAGTAAAGCCCCCTATAATACCCCCTAGTAGTACTAATTTTCCCTATAATATGACAGTACATGAAATACCCCCGCTTAGTGCCCGCAGTTGAGCTAATGTCCCCATAATGTATGCCAGTATAAAATACCCCTATATAGTGCCCCAGTAAATGCCCTCATACTGCTCCTCTCCCCCTTCCCCATAGTGTCTCCCATAATATGCCAGTAAAAAAATGCCCCTTAGTGCCCCCAGCAGATGTCCCTATAGTGCTCCTCTCCCCCACAATGTGCCAGTAAAAAAATGCCCCTTCTTAGTGCCACCATATGCCCCAATAGTGCTCCACTCGCCCATAGTGCCCCCAAATAATGCCCCATAGTGCCGCTCTCCCCTATAGTGCCTCCCATAATGTGCCAGTAAAAAATGCCCCCTTAGTGCTACCAAATGCCATAGTGCCCCCCATAATGTTCCAATACAAAAGGCCCCTTTAGAGCCACAAAGTGGAAAAAGGCTCCGGCACCAAAAGGACGTTTTATGGAAAAATCCCGGTCTTTATTAAATTCTTCACCAAAATTCAGGTACAGACAGCAACAGTGACACTGGAACCCACTGCTCCCCACGATCTACGCGTTTCGAACGATGTCGTTCTTAGTCATGATCTCATAATCATGACTAAGAACGACATCGTTCGAAACGCGTAGATCGTGGGGAGCAGTGCCATCAGAAGAACAGGGGAGGGACACGCCTCTCCCTCCCCTGCCCCACAGCACACACAGCACGGCCGCGATTACATCCAGGGCCGCGCTGCCTGTGGTGATCGGCGGTGCGGCCCTGAAGAATAAAAAAAATAATAATAAAAAAAATATATTATTTTTAAAGACGCGCGGCCCAGCAGCCGTTTATTTAGGGCGGCCTGGGGGGCAATTGCCTCCCTGTCCCCCGGCCCAGCCCGCCCCTGGTAGCCAGCCAGTAGCCAGCAGGCAACGGGTTGGGGGGGGGGCACAGCAGCCAGCAGGCAACAGGCTGCCTGCTGCGCTGTTTTTGACTGCTGGCTGCTGCTGTGGCCCGACCAGGAGTGGGCAGTGGGCAGGGCAGCAGCAGTGAGACACACACACAACTTGGGCTTCAGGCACCACTGTCTGTCTGTGGGCAGCAGCCAGACACGGACTAAAATGAGGGCCCTGGCTCCTTCTTCTTCTCTCCTGCGTGGCTGCGCAGCACTCTGGGGGCGGGGCTGGCAACGTTCAGAAGACGTGACTGTGCGGCGGCATGCTCCGAGCCGCAACAGCCACTGCTCTCTTAGAGAGGGGCCCCGCTGTGGCTCTTATTAGTCCGCTTAGGCTACCCGCCGGCTGTGGAAGCCAATAATTGTACTTGAGACGCTGTCGGGCTGAAGGTTAGAGCGAGGCCCCCACCAGTGCGAGGCCTTAGGCGGCGGCCTAAGTGGCCTAATGGAAGAACCACCTCTGGGGCAATACAGCTCTTTTGCACCAGTGAGACAGAAATACCATACTTAATCGTGCTGTTCAGTCTGAGGATGACCTGTTGGCATTTTTTTTGGTGCAATACTACTTCTTTGCACCAGTGATAGGCATATATAATAGTTAATCAGTCTGGTAATTGTGTCGGTGAGAAACACCTTTTTTTTATTTTTTGTGAAAAAAACTTTACTTGCCACTGTCCCAGGGAAATATAATAGTTATTCAGTCGATTAATTGGGTTGGTGTGACCTACCTATTTTTTTGGTGTAAATTTTTTTTTACCTGCCACTGTCACAGGGATATATAATAGTTATTCAGCCGGTTAATTGGGTCTGTGTGACCTATCCATTTTTTTATTTTATTTAAAAAACACTGTACTTGCCACCATCACAGGGAAACACGGATGCACACAAGATTGGCATCCGCGTCCGTGATCCGTGGCTGTAGGCTACTTTCACACAGACGGATCGCAGATCCGTCTGCATAAAAGCTTTTTCAGAGCTGAGTTTTCACTTCGTGAAAACTCAAATCCGACAGTATATTCTAACACAGAGGCGTTCCCATGGTGATGGGGACGCTTCAAGTTAGAATATACTAAGAACTTTGTACATGACTGCCCCCTGCTGCCTGGCAGCACCCGATCTCTTACAGGGGGCTGTGATCCCCACAATTAACCCCTCAGGTGCCGCACCTGAGAGGTTAATTGTGCGTATCATAGCCCCCTGTAAGAGATCAGGTGCTGCCAGGCAGGAGGGGGCAGACCCCCCTCCCCTGTATTTAACTCATTGGTGGCCAGTGCGGCCCCCCTCCCTCCCCTGTATTTAACTAATTGGTGGCCAGTGCGGCCCCCCTCCCTCCCTCCCCAGTATTATATTCATTGGTGGCCAGTGCTGCCTACCCTCTCCCCCCCCCCACCTAATTAAAATCACCTTCCCACATCATTGGTGGCCAGTGCGGCCTCCCCTCTTCCCCCCCCTTAATTAAAATCACCTTCCCCCATCATTGATGGCCAGTGCGGCCTCCCCTCTCCCCCCCCCTAATTAAAATCACCTTACCTCATCATTGGTGGCAGCGGAGAGTTCCGATCGGAGTCCCAGTTTAATCGCTGGGGCTCCGATCGGTAACCATGGCAACCAGGACGATACTGCAGTCCTGGTTGCCATGGTTACTTAGCAATTTTTAGAAGCATTATACTTACCTGCGATGTCTGTGACCGGCCGGGCGCTCCTCCTACTGGTAAGTGAAAGGTCTGTGCTATAGGCAATGCGCCACACAGACTTTCACTTACCAGTAGGAGGAGCGCCCGGCCGGTCACAGACAGCGAAGGTAAGTATAATGCTTCTAAAATTGCTAAGTAACCATGGCAACCATGACTGCAGTAGCATCCTGGTTGCCATGGTTACCGATCGGAGCCCCAGCGATTAAACTGGGACTCCGATCGGAACTCTCCACTGCCACCAATGATGGGGGAAGGTGATTTTAATAGGGGGGGGGGGCCGCACTGGCCACCAATGATGGGGGGGGTGATTTTAATTAGGGGGGGGAGAGGGGAGGCCGCACTGGCCACCAATGATGGGGAAAGGTGATTTTAATTAGGTGGGGGGGGAGAGGGTAGGCCGCACTGGCCACCAATGAATATAATACTGGGGAGGGACGGAGGGGGGGCCGCACTGGCCACCAATGAGTTAAATACAGGGGAGGGAGGGGGGCCGCACTGGCCACCAATGAGTTAAATACAGGGGAGGGGGTCTGCCCCCTCCTGCCTGGCAGCACCTGATCTCTTACAGGGGGCTATGATACGCACAATTAACCCCTCAGGTGCCGGTTAATGCCGGTTAATTGTGCTGATCACAGCCCCCTGTAAGAGATCGGGTGCTGCCAGCAGGGGGCAGTCATGTACACAGTTCTTAGTACATCACTATGGGAACGCCTCTGTGTTAGAATATACTGTCGGATCTGAGTTTTGACGATCTAACTCAAATCCGATGGTATATTCTAACATAGAGGTGTTCCAATTGTGATGGGGACGCTTCAAGTTAAAATATACCATCGGATTGGAGAAAACTCCGATCCTATGGTATATTAACTCCTGACTTTACATTGAAAGTCAATGGGGGACGGCCAGGCGGACACCAAAACAACTTTTTCTTCATGTCCGTGGATCCTCCAAAAATCAAGGAAGACCCACGGAAGAAAAAACGGACACGGATCACGGACCTACGGACCCCGTTTTTGCGGACCTTAAAAAAAAAACGGTTGTGTGCATGAGGCCTAAGAATGGTGAGGCCAGAACAAGTAGAGGTGGTAGTAGATTATATGACTGAGAGTGCCTCCAGTTCCTTCCACCAGGTCCAGTGCTATAATGACAGGAGCTGCCCCACGGTACGTGGTTCTCAGCCGCAACCACTTTTCAAGGCGGGCTATGCCTGCCCTGCATGAACAAGTGGCAGAAAAAAAACAGGTGTGTGCTGCGCAATGCCATCAGTGGCAAAGTCCACATAACCACCGACACGTGGACCACTAAGTAAAGGCAGGGATGTAATATCTCCCTAACTGCCCACTGGGTAAATGTAGTGGCGGCTGGGCCTGAGGCGGACAGCTGTTTGGCGCATGTCCTACCGCCACCGAGGATTGCTGGATGTTTCTCGGTGCCTCCTGTTCCCTCCTCCCCCTCTTCCTCATCTACTGCCTCCTAATCATGTCATCGCAACACCTGCACCACCAACTTCAGCACAGCCAGGGGGAAACGACATCAGGCTATTTTGAAACTCATATGTTTGGAAGAAAGACCCCACACCACGCAGGAGCTGTGGGCGGGCATGGAAGAACAGACCGATGAGTGGTTGCTGCCGCTGAGCCTCAAGCCAGGCCTGGTGGTGTGCGACAATGAGCGAAATCTTGTAGCAGCTCTGAAGCTAGCTGGTTTGACACACATCCCTTGCGTGGCACATGTTCAATGAGCTGGACTGGGGTATGCACTCTGACGCCAAGGTATGCAATGGCTGTGTCAGGTGTAGGTGATAGTCTATAGTTTTGTTCGTGACGCCAATTGCAGCATGCGCAGGGTACAGTCACAGTGCCCTTTAAGGATGTTATAACTCACGCACCAGGTTAGGAATGCCAGAGTGGTGTAATATCTCTGTATGGTGGTGATAATGGTGTTAACAGTGTCTCATACCTGGGTACGGCTGGACTCCTGGATCCTGGCTCACTTGCAATAAATTGAGTGTGGTGCTAGTAGGAGTAATAGAGGAATTTGCAGCATAAATTGAGATCCAGACCTTGGGTAAAGTTCAAACGTGTCTTTACTGGTGGTACCTTTTTATCCAAGCAAGATACAGCTTTAGTCTTAGGTCCCAGCAGGTATTGGCAATGGTTGGCAGGAAATTATCTTCTGCTCTCTCATATACCTGGAGCTTTGCAGGAAAGGACGTCTGCTTAGTAGCTCTAAACTGTGGCAGGAATTTGGCTTCTGCGCTTTCTATCTTCTGTTGTCTGGGGTACTGACTAGCTGAGGAGGAATATGGCTTCTCCTAGGGTCTCTGGACTTTACTCACAGCTATTGTCTCAGGGTATGCTTCTTCCTGAAACTGTAGTTGTCTGCTTGCTTCTACCAGCTGAGGCTGCAAGTCTCAGGCTGGGGATGATGATCAATTGTCTCAGCCAAGACAAGATCCGGGCTTGGATCCCTATATCTGGGAGTTCCTAACATGCACACCCTACCCCTAGCAGGGGGTGGGCTACACTCCTAACTAACTTCCTTCCCTCCCCATGAGGCAGGATATGGGCACAGCCCACTTTGCTAAAAGAGGGGGGAGCTAAACTGGAGTGTACTATTCCAGCCTAGAAACACTAAACTGGCTCTAACTCCTTGCTAACACATTGCTGCCACCTGCTGGTGAACATGGAAAATGACAACAATATGCATGTAACAAGGCTTTCAATGCACATTTGTGAGGATATTATGTGAAATTACATGAGATGACAATTTTAATGTTCTTAACAGGTCATAGCGGGGTAAAAGAGTTTCGTAACACAACTCTGGGGTGTTACACATTTGCTGAACTTAGTGGTGTAGAGGTTCCTAAAATATGACCCGATATGTCAGAGCTGCTGGAGAAAGTGAGGGCCGTCTGTGCGAGTTCTCACTGTTCTGCTGCTTGTCTGTCTATGCAGTGTATCTTCGGCCTTCCGGCTCACTACCTCATATGCAACATACCCACCAGGTGGAACTCCACCTTGCACATGCTGGAGAGACTGTGCGAGCAGCAGCAGGATATAGTGGAGTTTCCGCTGCAGCACGCACAGGTAAGTCGCTCTGCGGAACAGCAACGTTTCACCACCAATAATTTGGCCTCCATGCAGGACTTGTGTGCTGTGTTGTACTGTTTCAAGTACTCCACCAACATGGCCTGTGGTGATGACGCTGTGATCAGCCTTACTATCCCACTTCTATGTCTCCTTGAAAAAACGCTTTAGTGCAATGGATGAGGATGTGGCACAGAAGAAAGAGGAGGAGGAACAGGGATCATTCCCATGGTTATCAGGCCAGTCGTCCAAAGGTGGCTCAGAGGGTGGGTTCTGCGCCAACAGCGGCCAGGTACCCAACTGTCCAGGCAGGGCACAGTTTTGGAAGATGAGGATGATGATCAGAAGGAGGATCCCCGTTCACAGCAGGATGGCACCAAAATCAGCTCACGGGCATCACTGGAGCGTGGCTGGTGGGATACAGAGGATACAGACAATACACCTGCCACCGAGGACAGCTTGTTGTTGCCTCTGCACACATGAGCGACTACATGCTGCAGTGCCTGCGCAACGACCGCCAAGTTGCTCACATTCTAACCGGTGCTGATTATTGGGTGGTCACCCTGCTGGATCCTCTTGAACGGAAGATGAGCGAGTACAAGCGTACGCTGTTAGAGGGGCTACTGTCGGCATTCCCACCTGACAGCGGGGGCTCAATGGAAGCACGAGGCGGAGATGGTGGAGGAGGAGGAAGTCGCCAAAGCAGCAGGGGCACAGTCAGGAGCTCAGAATGGAGGGTTAGCATGGCCGAAATGTGGAAAAGCAAGCTTTGTCTGCATGCCACAATATACAGCTCCACCACCTGATACGGACCGTCTTAGCACGAGGCAGTGTTTCACCAACATGGTGGAGCAGTATGTGTCCACACGTCTGCACGTACTGACTGATGGCACTGCCCCATTAAACTTCTGGGTCTCCAAATTGGGCACATGGCCTGAGCTTGCCCTTTACGCCTTGGAGGTGCTGGCCTGCCCTGCGGCAAGTGTATTGTCTGAACGTGTGTTTAGCATGGCAGGGGGGGTGATCACAGACAGGTGTATCCACCTGTCCACAGCCAACATGTACAAGCTCACATTCATTAAAATGAACCAGGCATGGTTCCCACAGGACTTGTCCGTACCTTGGCCAGAGTAGAGAGGTATACCAACCGCACCCAGCCATTGTTATACTCCAGCGCAGTTACTGCGTTCCCTTTGCTATTTCCCAATGTTTTGGGGCATCCACAAACAAAAATAAAAAAATAAAAAATGAAACAAAAAAAACAAACAAAAAAAGGTTGTGCCCTGCACCGCCTCTTCTGCCTGCACCGCCATGTTCGCCTCCACCTCCACTAGGACCTCCGTCTCCAGGCGCAAGATTATTATGTCTTATATTGGCAGAGTAGAGAAGTATACCAGGCGCACCTAGCCATTGTTATACTCCAGTGCAGTTTGTGCGCGTTCTCTTTGCCATCTCCCAATGTTTGGTGGTCGACAGTTACCAACCCCCCCCCCCCCCCCCCCCCCCCAAAAAAAAAGAAGAATCATAATAATATGACCCATTTTGAATCCATCCAACTAATGTGGGAGAGGAAATTTTTGGAGTGTGTCTGTGAAAGTCATGAATGAAAAAAAAAAAATTAACACCCACATCATTCTTCTAAGGGCTCATGCACACGACCGTGTGCTGGCCGGGCCCGTGCTGTGGACCTCAAATTGCAATCTGCAATGCACGAGCACCAACCGTGGGGCAGCCACATGCCACATGTGGGGCAGCCACACATCAGACGGTCTGCAATGGACGCACTGCATGCGGAGGCATGGCCAGAAACACCACGGAAGCACTCCGCAGTTTTTCTGTGGGGTTCCGATCTGTGCTTCCGCATCACATCTCTGGGTTTGCAGACCTATTCAAGTGAATGGGTCCGCATCCGTGATGCGGCCGCAAGACGACCACGACGGGGGGACGCCCATGTGCATGAGCCCTAACTGTGTCTGTGAAAGTCATGACTTTTTAAAAAAAATTAGGAACACCTCCTTCATCCATCTAAACTGTTGTAGAAGAGGAAATTATTCTGTGGAGTGTGTCTGTGAAAGTCATACATTTTTTTAAAAAGATTAGGAACACCCCTTTCATCCGTCTTAACTGTTGTAGGAGAGGAAATTATTTTAATATAAAGTCCCCAGATAGGGGACGTGTAAGATCTATAACTGAGACAATTTTTTTTTGCTCAGTTTTAACCCAGGACATCCAAGCACCAAACTGTCACGCCGTGGCCCTTAGCAACCTGACACAGAATTGACGGACACACGGGAAAAAAACAGAGTCCATAAATAATGTGTAGTAGAGCATAACACGGCACTCACCCGGGAGTAAAAATCTTCTTGCTTTCTGCGGGTTACATGGACATGAACATGAACATGAACATCTAGGCGACGGCCGTTTCGTGCATACCTGCACTTCATCTTGCCTTCCCACACAAACTGTGGCACACCCCGTAAATACAACACATGATACAAATCATAGCACTAAAAATAGAGATAAAAATGTATACCTGAGAGACCAAGAATTTCACCCTAAGCTTGCAATATTACTCTCCCTTAGGAGATGTTTTATAAAAACACACTGAGGTCATTCCTGTCGTTTAACCCTAGAGGGCCCAACGCCCTAGTTTTTATAATAATTTCTGCCTCCTTTTCCTTTTGCTATCTGTTGTAAACAGAACAAACCACAAAACCGCATTTGGTTAGTATCACCTCTATGTTGCTCGCACATGTGGTCGATCAATCTCGGTGCTCCCACCTTCTAAGTGAGCGTGCATGCTCGCCAAAGCGAACCTGCATCGCCCTGATTGTTTTCCATAAATCACATGTGCATTTAATAGCATACACTAAATAGTTTGTCTTAGGCCTCATGCACACGGCCACGGCCTCATGCATTCACTTCAATGGGGCCGCAAAACATGCTGACATCACTCCGTGTGCTGTCCGCATCCATTGCTCCATGCCGTGGTCCGCAAAAATTGCGGAACGCACACGGACGCCATCCGTGTTTTGCGGATCTGCAGTTTGAAAACTGCAAAACACATAACAGTCGTGTGCATGAGGCCTTAGGCCGGTGCTCCTGTTTGTGCTGCGGCCTTGTCTCAGCTCACCAAGTGCCGCTGCTTCTCAAACAGCTGATCAGTGGGGGTCCTGTGTGTCGGACCCCCACCAATCAGACACTGATGACCTATCAAAAGGATAGATCATCAGTATTTAAATCTCGGAAAACCCCTTGAAGTCTTGGATATCCCTTTTTAAAGGGGTTGTCCCATACGGACATTTATGGCATATCAACAAGATATGCCACAAATGTATGACAGGTGCTGTTTCCACCTCTGGGACCTGTTCCTATGTTAAGGATGGCACCCCTTTATGTGCTGATGTGAAGAGAGAGCAGGATGATTTTTGGGAAGTCTGATAGCAGTGAATGGAGAGAGATATGCATGTGCAAGCTGCTCTCTTTTCAATTTAGCGCGCAATGGTGTACCGTTCTTGAGATAGCAGCAGGTCCGAGAGGTGGGACCCACATCTATGCAATATTGTTTCTGTGGCTGTTGAGGCTTCCAGGAATAGCAATGGAATACTTAAAGGGGTGTTCCAGTTTGCACCAACATCCTTTAAAATTATTTTCTATGAAGGTAGCTGTAATTTTATAATGTACTAGCTGAATGACCCGGCTTCGATCGGGTATATTTCATCTATTTCATTTAATGTTTGTGTGTGTCGTTAAAAGATATCGACAGTATCCCCCATAACAGTGAAATCTATAGCACCTCGCCACCTTAGTGACCACCCATACGTGTTTTTACTGACGTAAACAAAGGGGGTTTTAGCTAAACGGCTGGCTTTAATCAATCATTACATGTACTTAAAATGGTGTATTAGAAACTATAACTTGTCCTGCAAAAAATACGACCTCCTACAAGTACATTTATGAAAAAACAAAAAAGTTCTAGCTCTTGGAATGCAATTTTTTTAAAAATGTGCTTGGTCACTAAGGGGTTAACAGTGACTTCCACATCCCCCCACCAATGAACACTGACCCCCCCTCCCCCACAGTGCCCACTCTCCTTAAAATGGAACCTCCAGAGCAGTCCACCCCCTTCACTTTGACCTTCATAACAGCCTGTGTAACACCCCAGAGTTGTGTTACGAAACTCTTTTACCCCGCTCCAACCTGTTAAAGGGGTTGTCCGAGTTATGAAAAAAAATAATATAGCACTGAAAATCTGATATATAACTGAGCTAAGCAAGTGACACGTCTGCCTGCTGGGAGACTCTGCAGCATGTTGTATGTGTAGGACTACAAGTCCCAGCTGTATAATGACACTGCTAAGGGAGTGAATACAAGAGCTGCCCTGAGTGACATGTCTGCCTGCTGGGAGACTCTGCAGCATGTTGTATGTGTAGGACTACAAGTCCCAGCTGTATAATGACACTGCTAAGGGAGTGAATACAAGAGCTGCCCTGAATGACATGTCTGCCTGCTGGGAGACTCTGCAGCATGTTGTATGTGTAGAACTACAAGTCCCAGCTGTATAATGACACTGCTACGGGAGTGGATACAAGAGCTGCCCTGAGTGACATGTCTGCTGGGAGACTCTGCAGCATGTTGTATGTGTAGGACTACAAGTTCCAGCTGTATAATGACACTGCTAAGGGAGTGGATACAAGAGCTGCCCTGAGTGACATGTCTGCCTGCTGGGAGACTCTGCAGCATGTTGTATGTGTAGGACTACAAGTCCCAGCTGTATAATGACACTGCTAAGGGAGTGGATACAAGAGCTGCCCTGAGTGCTGGGAGAATCAACAGCAACTTGTAAGTGTAGAACTACAAGTTCCACTTGTATAATGACACTGCTAATACACACAGGATCTTTCCCCTACCTTCTTGTGCAATGCTCTCTCTAGTATGTCAGCTCCAGTGCCCAGCATTGTCTCCTCACTGCCTGCAGAGCTACCCAGTCTGTGCAGCTGAAGGGGTTAAGAATCCTAGCAGAGAGTAGACGGCAGTGAAGGAGGGGGGGGGGGGGGGGGCGTAGCCAGCACAGTGACGTCTCGTTTACAGGCTTGTAAACGACCTTTATCACAGCAGGGAAAGAAGCTGACAGGTCATGTGACCCTCGGTGAAATCTGAGAAACCAGGCACTGGAGATAAAGTGAGTTAATTGGAAAGCTGTTACATTTGCTTAGTTAGGAACATAGAAAGAACAAAAAAATAACTTGGATAACCCCTTTAAGGGCATTAACATTGTCATCTTGTGTAATTTCATGTAATTTCCTCACAATTGTGCATTCTAATCCTTGTTAAATGTATATTGCTTTAATTTTCATGTTCACCAGCAGGTGGCAGCAATGTGTTCAGCAAGGACTTTGCTACAGTTTAGTGTTTCTGAACTGGAATAGTTAATTCCAGTTAAGCTCCCCCTCTATGAGCAGAAGTGGGCTGGCCCATGTCCTGCCTCATGGGGAGGAAAGGAAGTTAAATTACTGTGCCAGCCACCCCGGCTAGGGGAAGGCTGTGCGTGTAGGAGCTCCCAGATATAGGGATCCAAGCCAGGATCTTGTCTCGGCTGAGACATTGATCATCATCCCCAGCCTGAGCCCTTCAGCCTCAGCTGGTAGAAGCAAGCAGACAAACTTCAGAACTCCAGGAAGAAGCATACCCTGTGAAGATTACTGTGAGTAGAGACCAGAGACCCGAGGAGAAGCCAAATTACTCCTCAGCTAGTCAGTCCCCAAGACAGCAGAAGATAGTCAGTGCAGAAGCCAAATTCTTGCCAAATTTTAGAGCTAACAAGCAGACGTCCTTTTCCTGCAAAAGCTCCAGGCATATGATAGAGCAGAAGATAATTTCCTGCCACACATTGCCAATACCTGCTGGGACCAAAGACTATTGCTGTACCTTGCTTGGATGAGAATTACTATCAGTAAAGACCAGTTTGAACTTTACCTAAGGTCTGGATCTCAATTACTGCTGAAAATCCTTCTATTACTCCTACTAGCACCACACTCATTTTATTGCAAGTGAGCCAGGATCCAGGAGTCCAGCCGTACCCAAGTAGGAGACACCATTGAGTGGTGTAATGTCTCTGTATGCCACTACCATACAGAGACATTACACCACTCTGGCATTCCTAACCTGGTACGTGAGTTACAACACCTTAAAGGGCCCTGTGACTGTACCCTGCGCACGCTGAAATTGGCGTCACAAACTAAACTATAAACTATCACCTACATCTGACCTAGCCATTGAATAATTTGGCGTCAGAGTGCATACCCCGGTCCAGCTTACCGCACCTGCCTCTTTTAACAGTGAGTTTCACAGCACACCACCCCCTTGACAATGACCTCCACAGGGGCCCGTCCCTTAACAGTGGCTTTTACAGCAATCTGCCCCTTAACACTGACCTCCATAGCGGACCATCCCTTAACTGTGACCTCCACAGCAGCCTGCCCCTAGGGTGGCCAGAGGTCCAGTTTTAGGCCGGACAGTCAGGCTTTCAGACTTCCTGTCCTCCGTCTGGCGCAGGGCCTAGGCGGACACAGGGATGTCCTTTTGAACAGCTCACTCTCAGACAGCAGCACTTTACCTAGAAGTTGATTTTTAACTTCATTTTTCAATCCCTGATGGCTGAGGACTGGGAGGGGGTATGGCCTAACTGGATCGGGGGTGTATCCTTTTGAACAGCTCACTCTAAGACAGCAGCACTTCATTTTTTCAATCCCTGTCGGCTGAGGAGTGGAAGGGGGAGTGGCCTAAGTAGATAGGGGGGGGGGGCTTAGTGGGACCTAGAAGTTGATTTTTAACTTAATTTTTTCAATCCCTGCCGGCTGAGGAGTGAGAAGGGCGTGGCCTAACTGGATCAGAGGCATGGCTTAATGGGATATAAGGGCAGGGTTTTAAGTCCATCTTTTCAGGGTGGCCTGAATGGCCACCCTATCTGCCCCCTGAACTGTGACCTCCACAGCACTCCACTCCCTTAACAGTGTCATCCACAGCTATTAAGTCATGGCTTTACTTTAATAGTGATTATCCTGGTGACAGATTTCCTTTAAAGCTCACCTACAGCAGTGAAAAAAATCGTTGCCACAAGTTATTTTTTTTAAAGTACTGCGGCGGGCCCTCCTCCGCACCGGGCGGCTGCCACACTGCCCGGCCTGGTGCGTCTATGATTGTGCACCGCCCGGGCGCAGCCTGAAGAGAGGAACTGACAGGAGGGAAGCGCCTCTAATGTAGCGTGGCCGAGCTCTGTTCGGTCCACGGTACAGTAGCTTTTGTTTCCTGTACCCGGCCGGACTGACAGGAAGTGCTCACTTAGTGTGCACTTCCTTTCAGTCTGGCCGGGTAAAGGAAACAAAAGCTCCTGTACCGCGGACCGAACAGAGCTTGGCCACGCTACATTAGAGGGGGGAGGGGGGGGGGGTAAATGAGAGTGACAAGGGAGGGGGGGAGTAAATGAGAGTGACAAGGGAGGGGGGAGTAAATGAGAGTGACAAGGGAGGGGGGCAGTAAATGAGAGTGACAAGGGAGGGGGGGAGAAAAAAGTGACAAGGGAGGGGGGGGAGAAGAGAGTGACAAGGGAGGGGGGAGAAGAGAGTGACAAGGGAGGGGGGAGAAGAGAGTGACAAGGGAGGGAGGGGGGAGAAGAGAGTGACAAGGGAGGGAGGGGGGAGAAGAGAGTGACAAGGGAGGGAGGGGGGAGAAGAGAGTGACAAGGGAGGGAGGGGGGAGAAGAGAGTGACAAGGGAGGGAGGGGGGAGAAGAGAGTGACAAGGGAGGGAGGGGGGACAAGAGAGTGACAAGGGAGGGAGGGAGGGAGGGGGGAGAAGAGAGTGACAACGGAGTCCCCAGAGCCAGACTAAGAGCCAGACTGCAGCCAGAGACCAGATCATCTTATTGTCCTGGTGGTAGACAATGCAATATGTTTATTATTTAATTGTTTAGTTATTAATACTACATTGGAAACTAATTTACCTCACATTAAGGCTCCATTCACACGTCCGCAACGTGTTTTGCGGATACATAGAGCCGCGGAGCCGCAAAACACGGAAAGCGGCAATGTGCGTTCCGCATTTTGCGGACCGCACATTGCCGGCACTAATAGAATATGCCTGTTCTTGTCCGCAATTGCGGACAAGAATAGGACATGTTCTATTTTTTTGCGGAACTGAAGTGCGGATCCGCAATTCCGTGTCCGGGCAGCACATCGTGCTGCACCATAGGAATGAATGGGTCCGCAATTCCGTTCCGCAAAATGCAGAACGAAATTGCGGACGTGTGAATGGAGCCGAAAAGGACACTAAAGTCCCAGAACCACTACAGTTATGCCCCTTTCACACGAGCGTGACGGATTAGGTCTGGATGCGTTCAGGGTGCGTTCAGTGAAACTCGCACTATTTTGCAAGCTAGTTCAGTCAGTTTTGTCTGCGATTGCGTTCAGTTGTTCAGTTTTTTCCGCGCGGGTGCAATGCGTTTTGATGCATTTTTCACGTGCGTGATAAAAAAGCTGAAGATTTACAAACAACGTCTCTTAGCAACCATCAGTGAAAAACGCATCGCACCCGCACTTGCTTGCGGATGCAATGCGTTTTTCACGCAGCCCCATTCACTTCTATGGGGCCAGGGCTGCGTGAAAAACACAGAATATAGAACATGCTGCTATTTTCAGTCAACGCAGAACTCATGCGTGAAAAACAACGCTCATGTACACAGACCCATTGAAATGAATGGGTCAGGATTCAGTGCGGGTGCTGTGCATTCACGTCACGCATTGCACCCGCGCGGAAAACTCGCGCATGTGAAAGGGGCCTTAAATGTAGTGGTACTGGTGTCTATAGCCTGTTCCTGCAGAGAAAAGACACTGTGCAGTTCTGGTGGTAAAGGAGCACTATAGTGCCCGGAAAGCAAACTCCTTTTCCTGGCACTATATAGTTGTTAGGAGTGGGGCACCCTCGTGTCCCCCTCCCACTGTGCTGAAGGGGTTAAAACCCCTTCAGCCACTTACCTTTCTCCAGCGCCGGCACTGGAAAATCTTCTCCCCGATCCTCCTCTCAGCTGCGAATGCGCATGCGCACGCATTCAAAACTATGTTCCGCGTCTTCCCACTGTAATTTTCACAGTGAGAATCGCGGAAACACCTCTAGCGGCTGTCAGGGAGACAGCTACAAGAAGCTTGATTAACCCTAAGGGAAACATAGCAGTTCTTTTAATTTAAATGCTGAGAAAGGGGTGGAACATATGTGATGTCATGATATGGGCAGATCATCTGATAAGGGGGATGGGGGTGGCGGCAATTTTTATCTTGCCTAGGGCGGCAAAAATCTTTGCACCGACCCTGATGAGGCATAACTGTTAAAAACCATAGTAATTCCTGAAAACCCCTTTAAAGGGATTATCCATTACTAGAAAAACATATTCTGCTTTCTTTTTGGATGCATTGCCCATGTCTGGTATTGCAGCTTATGCTCATCGAAGTGAATAGGTCTGAACTGCAATACCAAGCATGCCCTGTGGACAAGAGTGGCGCTGTTTAAAAAAAAAAAAAAACAGTCCCTATTTTCTAATGTTGCAATATGATATTATCATTGCTATATGGCTATATAACAGTGCAGTGGGATTTGCTTTCCCAACCCCTTGCAATAATGCAAAATCTAATATTTTCTAAGCCTTTATCTGCACATGTGGTCCTGCATAAAATCATTGTCTATACATTTGCTATGAAGCCGATATTAATTACAGCCATGTAATAGACTGTGCTACGGATGCAAAGTGTGATGGCGCGTAGGAACGACATAGGAATGTTTCATGTCTTTACCATAATGGGGCAGAAATTGCTGCTTGGGAACAATTTGGTACCTGTCTATTGTAAGGTATCAATCATGGTCGCCATGGTAACAACATCCTGTCTTTCTGGGGACCAACTCTGAAGCTGTTGTTACCATAGTGATCTATCAGCTAGTACAGAATCGGGTCACTGTCCGTGCATATAATCAGGATAGATCTGGGACGTCATTGTCACACCCCTGTCATCTGTCTTTCTTCTGATTGCGTTCAACACTTATTTAATGCTCTCCATTATTAAGGATTTTACTAAAAGTCAGGAGCGCTGTGGAAGCAAGGAGGAAGATGGGAGGAGGGGGGCAGATGTTTGGGAAGCAGTTGCCCTGGCAACAGAGTTAGGGCGTTTCAGAGGGTGGTTGCTATGGAGATGTGGATGCTGACGACGGCTGGTAAGGTTGGGAGGACAGATTGGCTTCATGCTTATCTGCAAGCTTGTCAGTCAGAGCCCCTGCCTTCCTCACCTTCAAGATAGCAGCAGGGACCTAGCAGAACAAGAGTGAGCTAGAGTGCAAATATTATACAGTGCCAAGCAGGCAGCACATAGGAGAGGAGCAAGGATACATAGTCAGAATACAGGCTGAGAAGGAGACAGAAAGGTGACCGTGAGGGATAGAAAAAGATTGTTTCAGGGATAGACACCAATTTTAATGGACACCTAGATTTCAATCTAGAGCTTATATATCGGTGTAGGAAGACATATACCAAGAAGGCGAAGAAGAGGGCGACAGTCTTAGTCAGTGACAAGAAAAGAGGGGGAGTATATTGACATCTCAACTCTTCCAAACAGCAGAAAAGAAGATAAACCCTTGTCGTTCAACCTGAAGATTGTACTTGGCTGTCATCTGCCTGTGACATCTCCTTCCGACTACCAACTACTGAACATCTCCAGGTCACCGCAGCGTGATTAAAGCATGGCTACCATCACCTGCACACGCTTCAGCGAAGAGTACCAACTGTTTGAGGAACTGGGGAAGTAAGTCTTATATTCTTTTAATTATATCCAAGGCTTGAAGGACACAAAAGGGGGCTTTGATGGGGTGTCTAAGTCTTTGTAAGTCCTCTACCATTTAGATCAAAGTACCGAACTCAAGGGCTTTATTCTCAGAAGGTTCCTGATATTAGAAAGTTTTGTGGGAAGTCTCTTGGACCAATAGGTATTCATTAAGGATGTTTTAGTAGAAGAGAATCCCATGGCTGGGGATGAATATATAAGCCAATGGCTTAGGTGAGCAACTTGGTTGAAGAACTACAAGTAACAAGCTTGATTCTTCTCGTCCTTCACTATGTCTACAGTCTACCAAAGTCAGATCTCTATAGTCTTCTTGTCTTCTTTAGCATCACACTCAACTGAATACATTCCTTTACTGAAGAATAATTTCTTCAATGGGTTTTGATCGGATTACTTAACGTAAGATGTGACCTTTAATTAGCCTTGGCATATAGTTGTGTGTCTCAGATGGCCTCAGAGGTGACTATAAACCCTTCATGCTAGCCATTTAGCTAAATCAGTCTAGTAATAAATGACTAGCAGTGACTGCTATCTGTTAATAGCCTCTAGGGTCATCTTGTACAGGTCCTTTTAGGAAATTCTTAGTGACATATGGCTGCTACGGCACATTGGGAATAGGAACGGTTTACAAGAATCAAGGGCAGTTTACACCTTCCAGTTGGCATAGAGTCAATAAAGCCATGCCACGCTTTGGATGTAAGGAGTGATAGTGTTCCCTGATATTACAGCCACAGCCAACAGTATCTCAAAAGGAATTCAACTTATCCTGATCCATATTAGATTAATCACACTCGTAGCTTAGCATACAGAATCAGGACTACGGTACTTGCTATGGGGCATGATCTTCTCATTGGAAGATCATAGTGGCTATTTGTTCATTGTAATTGATAAGCGGTTTCTATAACTATAGACTGAGTCAACATTTGACTGGTATAACGCCTGCATGTGGCGTAAAAGTGTGGCGCTATATTATTGCAATGCTTAGACTGTAATGTGGGGAAAATGATAAGGTTTATATTAGAACATTTTTGTGCCTGCTGTTTTATATCGCCTGTTTGTTGCCAACTTGTTTACCGGTTCAACTACATGGAGACTAAATTGCAGAATGCTGTTCATTTGATCACAGGAAGACTAATGTGTCATTTAGCTATTTCTTTTCGATACCATGAACTAGGAAAACCTGCAATCCCAAATAAAATACACCTCAATGACACCTTGTGGTATCACGACGAGCTCTGCCAAATGACAACTCTGTCTCTGCTACACTGAGTAAATCAGCTGTTCTGCATCTGCATGTGGTTATATTCTTCCATATGTTTCTTTACCATGCAACACTGAGATGTGATAATGCCTCCCCCCCCTTGCCTACGCGTTTTAAAGCAACCAGAATCCTGTTGCATTTAACAGCCTAACTGCTGTGGAGGTCACTTGAACGTGGGTGTTATCGTTGGCTCCAATGTGGCATTTAAAACTCCATAGCAATTGCCTTTAGTTTGTGCAGTTGGTGATTGCAAGGGTTAACCTTCCAGTGGTAGAGAAAAGCTAAAGAAGATAGAGAGGCAGAAAACTGAATTGAATACACCCCCAGCTAGAATGGATGTTCCTGACAGCTTTTTCCCACCCACTGCAGTGTAATGACATCCAACACAGAGAGGCTTAATGGGGGACCCCACGCTGCTCTCTGGAGCAGCCCCTAGAGATTTTACATACAGCTGAATTACAATTTTCTGGCAAATCTGTAGGACCAGTAGCCATTTCATAGACTGGTGTATTTTGGTATGTATTTTAGCGCAAAAAAATAAAAATAATAATTGGCATCAAGACGCTTGAAAGTTTTGGCCCCCCTTCTGTGGCTTTATTTGCATTAAATTGGATAATCGCGTTGCTGAAAGGTGAAATGCAGATTTCAATTGTCTGGTAGAAGGAAGAAGAAAATTGTCCCAGCGTGGGTCCATTGACCAAACTGTACTTCAACCACTGTGCTGTTTATAGAGCAAAAAAAAACAAATTTTAGAGCGATGCACTTCAAATAAGACTATAAAATTACACATTTCTGCTCCAATATCCTGAGAATTGACTGCTATTGTTTGATAGGAGATGTGACCAAGGAACAGACGGTTTCTACATGGAAGAGTAGAATGACAATAATCTGGGCCCCCAGGGTATTGAAAGTGACGGGTCATTTACCAAACACCACAGCTGAGATATACTTGGACTGGGTTAATAAAATACATTTGAGGAAAAGTTCTCATCTGGATTTTCCCTTTTGTATGCCCAGTTTTAACTGACCATGGGGTTGTGGGCCTCCTCAAGCACAGCCCTAATGGCCAATTGAACATTCTTCCTACGGCACAAACCCCATCATCTGCCTCATTAAAAAGGGTATCCCTAGTCTAGCTGGCTTGGACACCCACAGTGCACACCCCCTTTTCTCACTTGGTCCACAAACCTATGAGATCATTGTGTTGGCCCCCGGTTTGGTGGTGGTGATTTGGCACTGTATGGTGTGTAAATGTATGCACTGTATATGCTGGACACTATAAGGTATAATATAAGAAGGATATTAATTAAAGAGTCTGCAAAGGGCACCATCCTATCCAAGCCCTGCCCTACAATGCATTCATGTTGTCGCCATCCCCATTGGGGTGCACAGTTTAACCTCTCTCATGGAGAAGGAGTAGTTTCATAGGAAACTATCTGAAATGTGAAGAAACAAATGTAGCTGCATGGACAACATGCAAAATCTTCGTAGAGTTACTCTTAGGTTGCCCTCACCCTCAGTGCGCCAAGGCAGTGAGTAAGATGTTAATTCTAGCACATATTATTGGGATCATCTTCGGATCATTGCGCATAGGTTAGATATGAAATTTGTCTTATGGATTCATAGGGTTGACAGTAATATTAGTTGGCTTTCAGATCAATAGACAAAGTTGTATTCACTTGGTGTCATTTGGCAGTTCCTAGCACCATCGGGAGCCTTTCTTAACTCTTCCGTATTTATTTGGATGTGTACTAGTAGAGAAATTGCACTAGCCTCCCTGGAAGCTTTGCATAGTATATTGGATGTAAAATGTCAGTCAATGGTTAATAGAAGATTCTTAATCACATAGTGTACTTATTAATGCAGCCCCTGCTGCACTACATGGCAATCTCAGCAGGCCTCTAACCTTGTCGATAGTACCGTGTTGGTTCTCTGTAGACTGGTATGGCATGTAGAACACTAGGCAAAATATTAATTAACACAAAATGAATTTATTAAAAAAATTAATTGGTTCATCATGTAAATTAAGTCTTACATATGCATAGTTAATTTGATATTAAGACATAGAGAAAGCCATGTAGGGCTCCTTGCACTTCTTTGCCTTCTGTTCAGTGGCAATGCTGCATTGATCTGAGGATCCCGCTAATATGAGGCACCCTGGTTGCTATGGACTTACTGTTTGACAGCCTCATTAAAAATGTACTGTTTTCATAGCAACCAGACTATGGAAAAGACAGCTCAAATCTTGATTGACACTATGCTCACAGCAAAGAAATGGAGAAACTTAGCAGCATTAAGGTCATGTCATTCCCCAAATTACATTTTTTAACATGATTTTTGTAAAAATGCAGATGGAAAAACTAAAAATTATATTTTTTGTTTGTTAGGAACTGTCTCCCTTCTGTTAAAATTCAACCCGTCTAGTTCCACAATGCTGAGATCTCAGAGCTCTCCTGGCCTGTATGACAGATGAGCCTGTAGAGACCTTTGTTTTAACCAGACTCTATCTCTGTATTGTAAGAAGGTACCTGGAATCATTGTGGATAGAAGGTATGTGTCACCGAAGTTCCTGGCCTCGGTGAAGTAAGAGCCGGTATTTTATGTGTCAGCAGCAGCTATTGCTAATTGACACCTTGAGATTTAGCATGGCTGTCATAGCTGATCCGGGACGGCTCTTACTGGGGGTAGTCAAAATGCTGGGTGGGTGACTACCCCCCATGTCCAGGCCGGGTTTTGCCAATTTGCTGAATATCAAACAGATACAGACATCCATCTATCACCCGCAAACTGATGACCTCGTAGAAAGGTTTAATCAAACGTTAAAAACTATGTAAATACATAACAGGAATCAACAAGGTAAAAGAGGAGAGAATATTTAAAAGAATAAAAACTGCTACAAGAGGACATACTTTTAAACCTTTGCACCTCTAATTTAAAACTAATATCAGGAAGTATTACTTTACTGAGAGAGTAGTGAATGCATGGAATAGTCTTCCTGCAGAAGTGGTAACTGCAAATACAGTGAAGGAGTTTATGCATGCATGGGATAGGCATAAGGCCATCCTTCATATAAGATAGGGCCAAGGGCTATTCATAGTATTCAGTATATTGGGCAGACTAGATGGGCCAAATGGTTCTTATCTGCCGACACATTCTATGTTTCTATGTTAAAACGAGTAGTAGCTAAGGATGGAAAGGACTGGGACCTCCTTCTGCCCTATCTTATGTTTACAGTGCGAGAAGTGCCCCAGGCCTTTACTGGGTTCTAGCCCTTCAAACTACTATATGGCAGACATCCATGTGGTTTGTTGGACATAGCCAAAGTGTTGTTAAATACGTCACCCAGATGCAGGAACGTATGGAAACGTATGGAAACCATGTTACAGCTGGTAAAGGAACATATGGAGGCAGCTCAGCGAGCTCAAAGTCGGGTGTATAATCAGCAGGCTCGGGTCCAGATCTTTAACCCGGGAGATCAGGTTTTGGTTCTGGTACCGACAGTAAGTTACTGGCTAGGTGGCAGGAACCCTACGAGGTACTCGAAAAGGTTGGAGAAGTAAACTACAAGGAACACCAGCCAGGGCGGAGGAAGCCGGAGCAGGTGTACCATGTGAATTTATTCAAACCGTGGAAGGATAGGGAGACCAGTACTGAAGATAGCCTGCGGTCGAGTTTTCTAGGGGGAGAGGTTCCGGCCCCTAAGTATGATGTAAGGGAAGCGGTTGCCACAGTGATAATTGCTGAAAGCCTCTCCTCTAAACAGACTCAGGAGGCCAGGGAGTTCGTCAGCGGGAACACAGATGTGTTCTCAGACCTCCCTGGATGCACTTCCATAATCCAGCATGACATTGTCACTGGGCCTCAGGCCAAAATCCGGTTGAAACCATACCGGGTACCAGAGGCTCGGCAACAGGCCATCTCTGAGGAAGTACAACTAATGCTGCAACTAGACGTCATCGAGGATTTTAGAAGTGAGTGGGCCAGCCCTATAGTACTGATACCAAAACTGGACGGGACGTTGCGGTTTTGTAATGATTTTCGAGAATTTAATGAGGTATCTAACTTTGACGCGTATCCCATGCCCCGGGTAGACGAGCTGATTAAGAGGTTAGGACAAGCCCTGTATTTTTCTGTTTTGGACCTCACCAAAGGGTACTGGCAGGTGCCCTTAACGAAGGCTGACAGGAGAGAAAACGGCCTTCATCACACAGGAGGGGCTGTACCAGTATGTTATGTTATGTTATGTTACTAAGTCCTTATATAGCGCTCTAGAGGAACTCAATCCGATCGAAGCGCTTGTGGACGGCTGTATTGGTGGGCCCCTACGTCATCCTACACAAATAGCCAGGTCTTAACCAGCTTCCTGAATTCCAGGTAATCTGGTATAGTTCTAATATGTTCTGGGAGGGAGTTCCAGATCTTGGGGGCTAATACTGAGAAACGTCTGTCCCCCCTTGTCTTGAGGCGGGTTCTTGGCACCGACAAAAGGGAGGCTGAGGTGGATCTCAGTTCTCTAGGAGGATGGTAACGTGTTATCTTTTTTTACAGATAAATGGGGCCTGTTTTGTAGAGAGCTTTGTGTGTTAAGCAGCACAGCTTAAACTGCACTCTCTCTTTCACTGGGAGCCAGTGGAGTTCCCTGCGTGCTTTTGTAACAGAGTCTGTCCAATCTAGTTTCTTGATGAGCCGGATGGCTCTGTTTTGACAGAGTTGCAGAGCTCTCAGATCTTTCTCTGGTAGCCCCGCATACATTGCATTGCCATAGTCCAGGTGAGAGTTGACTAGCGCTCCCACCACGACCTGTCTGCATGTGTTGGGGGGAAACGGTAGGGCTTTTTTTAGAAGGAATAGGGCGAAGTTTGCTTTCCGTATTACTTCTTTAATCTGGGGGCGGAGGCTCATTTCTTGATCCAAAATTATCCCTAGACTCTTTCCTTGTGTGGCGATGGCAACGTTTTCCCCAAAGATAGACGGGGCAGCAGCCTCTGGTGTTTTATGTAGTGCAACAAGCTCAGTCTTGGTCGGGTTGAGTTTGAGGTGGTTATGTGCTAGCCAGTTCCTGGCCTTATTTAGTCCTTCTTGCGTGAGTTTATAGTCATCAGCGGATTTCGATACTCTCAAAAGGATCTGTGTATCGTCCGCATAAGACTCATAGCTGATGTTATACTCCTTAAGAATGGCGAGCAGAGGTCGGACATAAATGTTAAAAAGTAATGGCGAGAGGGGAGATCCCTGAGGGACTCCCCACTCCACCTTCTCGACTGGGGAAAAGAATAAGCCCAGTTTGACTCTCTGAGTTCTGTTTTTCAGGAAAGAGTCAAACCAGGCAAGTCCGTGGTTATCTACTCCAATGTCAGCTTTTAATCTATTTAGGAGGATGGGATGGCTGATAGTGTCGAAGGCTGCCGACATGTCTATGAGAACCAGCCAGGTCCCCCCATCCCTCGTCAGCGACCCCTAGGGCTTCATCCCAAAGGCTGACCAGGGCTGATTCCGTGCTGTGTGTTGGCCTGAAGCCCGACTGATGTTCATCTAGGAGTCGATGCTTTTCTACGTGCAGCTGGAGTTGGCTTGCCACTGCTATCTCCATGATTTTAGCTATTAGGTGGATGTTGGTAATCGGTCTGAAGTTGGCCATCATATTTATGTCTGCTCCTGGTTTCTTGAGGAGGGGGGTTATGATTCCTAACTTGAGAGTCTCGGCGACGTTACCACTGAGAAAGGAGTCATTTATAATTGTTAGAATTAACGGGGCAATGGTGGTCGTGCATTCAATAAGAGATTTAGTTTGGATATTGGAGAGGGGATAAGTTGCTTTGGACATGTTTTTCATGCTTTTAGTTAGGTCCTCAAGTTTTAATGGGCATAGAGTGAAGGTGTGGGTAGGGTTTGTCACGTTGTTCTCCATTGGGGGGACAGTTGCCTGTTGAGCTAGCAGGATGTCGTTTTGGATGTCATCAACTTTTTGTTTAAAAAATTTCGAGATGTCGTTGCAGAGGTCTTGGGATTCGGGGATGGTGGTTTTGAGGCCATCAGGGTTAGCTAGATCGAAAATGATCTGAAAGATCTTTTTAGGCTTTTGAGCAGCGTTTTCGATCTCGCTCGCAAAATGGTCTTGTTTGGCCTTGAAGATTGCTTTGTGATAAATCGATAAATCGTGTTACCCTTTGGTCTGCATGGTGCCCCCGCCACTTTCAAAAAGCTAATGAACATTGTGCTGCGACAACATCGTCGGTACGCTTCGGCTTACCTGGACGATATTGTCATCCACAGTACCGACTGGGAAAGTCACCTGCCCAAAGTGCAGGCTGTAGTAGACTCCCTTCAAAAAGCTGGACTAACCGATGATTAAAAAAATAATAATATAGGGTTAGAGGAGACGAAATACCCGGGGTATATCATTGGGCGCTGAGTGATCAAATTCCAAGTAGACAAAATATAGGTGATAAGAAATTGGCCCCAACCTGTCACAACTAAATAAGCAAAGTCGTTCCTAGGAATGATAGGCTATTACATGAGATTTGTTCCCCACTTTGCCACTATAGCCTTGCCCTTGACAGAGCATTTGAAGGGACGAAAATCAGTAATGTTTTGCTGGGATAAGCGGGCGTAAGAGGCTTTTTCCACTTTGAAGTCTGCCCTGTGCGGGTCACCAGTTTTGGTGACGCCCGACTTAAATAGGGAGTTTGTGGTACAGACAGATGCCTCCGAAGTAGGCCTCGTTGCTGTACTCTCTCAGGAAGTCAATGGGGAGGAGCAACCTGTTGTCTTTTTAAGCCGCAAGCTCACCCCAGCCGAAACCAGGTATAGTATAGTGGAAAGAGAGTGTCTGGCTATCAAGTGGCCACTCGAATCTCTCCTCTACTATATGTTGGGGAGAAAGTTCCTCCTGGTGACTGACCACTCCCCTCTCAAGTGGATGAGCCAGGCCAATGAGAGAAATGCCCAAGTCACCAGGTGGTTCCTGTCCTTACAGAACTTTAAGTTCTCCATGGAACACAGGGCAGGCCGGTTGCAGGGAAACGCGGATGCCCTGTCCCAGGTATTCTGTATGGCAGGTGTTCACCCCCTCAGGGTTGAACAAAGGGTGGGGTATATACAGTAAGAAGGTACCTGGAATCATCGTGGATGGACGGTATGTGTCCCCGAGATTCCTGGCCTCGGTGAGATAAGAGCCAGTATTTTATGTGTCAGCAGCAGCTATTGCTAATGGACACCTTGAGATTTAGCATGGCTGTCATAGCTGATCTGGGATGGTTCTTACTGGGGGTAGTCAAAGTGCTGTGTGGGTGACTACTCCCCATGTTCCAGGCCGGGTTTTGCCAGGCAGAAAAACTAGCCAGCACTGCCAGGTGTGTGGATTTATCTCCCTTTGACAGTGGAGCTCAGGAGTCTGTGTGCTGTGAACTGAGGGCTGTGCTGGGATTTGAGGTTTGACCTGGGCTGGATGACTCAGGCCCCTCTAAAGGCGAACAGGCCGCCTATGGACTTGATGAGGCTGAATGGCTAATAGGGTGTGAATTAACACCCAGGAGAAAAGATGACTTTTATTGTTTATGGACTTTCCTTGTGTGTGAACAAACACCAAGCTACCTGCGTTTTGTGATACACCTTATCTGTATTTTGTTATACACCAGTGTGTGAATAAACATCGCTGTTTGATTCAAGAACTGTGTACTTTGCCTCTATACTGCATCCACTAGTCCTAACTACCAGAGCGAATCCCCACAGTATATTGATATTTACGGCAGGGGCGTTGCTAGGTCAAAACATTTGAGGCCTGGGTCCCTGATGTTTTGGCCAAGGCTCCGAATGTCCTGCCTGCCTGTTAAATATAACTGTATTGAGGATGGCAATATAATTGAATCTAATGCACAGCAAGAGCTGAAGAACCTATGATGACCTCACAGGTCATGTGATTAATTCTAAGTGCAGTAGCTGAAAAGGACCTGGGATGATGTCACCATCATGTGACCAGTGCAGGAGAGGACGGCTCAGCAGTGAAGAGAAGCCCTGGGGAGAGGCTGAGGTGAGATCTGCTACTTGAGGAGAGATAAGTGAAGATTACTTAATGTGAGAGGCAGAGCAATGTTGGGAGTTGTAGTTATTTAACTGGGACTGTACGTTAGGGCTGAAGGGAGGGAAGTTACTTACATGGGACAGTGAGGTGGAGTGATGTTAATTACATTGGCCTGAAATTTGGAAGTGGCTGGGGTAGGGTGATGTTATTTACATGGGACTGTATGGTGAGGGATAATGTTATGTATATGGGACTGCATGTTGAAGGCAGCAGTGGGAGGGAGTGATATTATTTACATGGGATTGAATGCTAAGGGGTTATGTTATTTACATTGGACTGCATGTTGGAGGTGGCTAGGGAGGGGGTGACTTTATTTACATGGGACTGTATGTAGAAGGTGTCTGTGGGAGGGAGTGATGTTATTTATATGGGACTGAATATTGAGGAGGTGATGTTATTTACATGGGACTGTATGTTGGAGGGGTTGATGTTATTTACATGGGACTGTATGTTGGAAGGGGAAGGATAGATGGTGTGATGTTATTTACATGGGACTGTATATTGGAGGGGGGCTGGAGAGATGGTGTGATGGTATTTATATGGGACTCTATGGCGGAGGGAGGGAAATAGTGTTATTTACATGGTACTGTATGGCGGAGGTGCTGAGGAATTATGATTTCTGAGTACACTAAATGGAGGAATAGAACTACAGGGGGCACTGCAGGGGGCATTATACATTTTTGGGGCGCTACAGGGCGAGCATTATAACAGTAGGGGGCGATATAACTATAGGGGGCACTGCAGGCGGCATTATAAATACTTGGGGCACTTCAGGGCAAGCATTATAAAAGTAGGGGGCAGTATAAATACTGGGGACACTGGGCATTTTAAATCCAGGGGACATTAGGCGTTCATATTACTACTCGGAGCTCTATAGGGGGAATCCGCATTATTACTAGTAAGTGCACTATGTGGGCCTTATTACTACTGAGGGGTCTGTAGAGAGCTTTATTACCACTGGGGGAATAATAGGGGGCCTTATTTCTACTAGGGGTTCTGTGATGGTATTATTAATACTGGAGGGCTCTTCTACTAATGGAGGCACTCTTGTGGAGCATTATCACTGTTAGGTCCAGTAGGGGGCAGTAGTACTAATGAGGACATTCTAGAAGGGAATCACTATTGGTGGGACTATGATGAGTACTGTTACTATGGGGGGCACTCATTTTTCTTCAGGATAGTATTTTGGGGCACAGAAAAGTAAGGAAGCCAAGATGTCTGTGTCACACTCTGCAGAGACGAGGCGACTGAGAGAAGTGTCCGGACCGAAAGGAGAAGATGATGACAGAGAAGATCTACATCAGAGGAGATGTCACCTGGGAGGCCCTGGAAGTGAGAAGTATAGCAAGTACAGTAAAATGTCTTCAGTGCTAGTGTTTTCAGGAAGGGGGGGGATGCGGTTGTTCAACTTAGAGAATTGGGTCATATGCATTGGTGCTTTGGCCCCGGATCTTTTGAGACCCTAGCAACGCCCCTGATTTACGGTACTCTGTGTGCCTGGGCCTGTGATACACAACATGTCAAAAAGTTTATGGATACCCCAATATAACTATTGTTTTTCAGAAACAATTTTACATTTGTCCATGGATTGTGTCTGGTATTGCAGCTTAGCTCTACTGAAGTGAATGGGGCTGAGCTTTAACACTTTTGGACAGGTGTGGACGGATTGTTTTTGGAAGCAAGGACGCTTTTTATTAACCCTGTTAGTTTTACTAACCCTGTACAACCCCTTTAATATGGAAGTGATTTATCTAGAGATACTACAACAGTAACCGCTCTTCTCGAAAGGCTTATTACTAAACTTTAGAACATAGACATACTGTATAATAGTAAAAGGCCTCAAATTGGAACATTTTCTATAGCATTCTATAAGTTTCCCTCAGTGAAAGTAAAATGTCCAGCTCAAAATACAAAAAATAGTCCCAGACCTGTGTTCCTTCTCAATTAATCTTTGCAGTTGACAACACATATTCAAATAGAAAGTCTTCTCCTGGCAGCTTGTCCATTAGATGATGACATGTGGCGGGCTGCCCCCCCAGGGCCAACCGGATACAAGTGTTTAGGAATGCCGAGTAGTATGTTGTGGTCCCAATAGTTTGGTTCACTGTGCTCCTACCTGGATGCTGTCGCTACCCTGGGTTAGAGTCCATAGTAATAAAGGAGTTGTAATTGGTGGAGTAAGTAGAGTCCAGACTTGTTGAAGTTCAACGGTTTTTACTTGAATAAACTTGTAATAAACTTGTGTCATCCAAACAATACTTAAGCTTTCTATTGGCCCCAGAAGGCTAAGGTTAAACTGGCAGGTAAGTTTAAGTTCTTTGCTTTATCGCTCTGCTGTGCTAATCTATGGTTTCAGTCTGGTTACTGGACTTTCTAGCAGTTCTGGTACCGTTGAGTGGGGTGCCTTTGGACATTGACCCCCTCATAATACTTAGTCTATGAACTGCCCGGTGCTCTGCAAGCTGCTTTCCGGGGCTGCTGCAGTCCCTTGTTTTGACTCCCAGTTTCCTGCAACTATTCCTTTGGTAGGAAGCAGGACTAGCCCACTTCCGCTCAAAAGGGGGAGAATGGAATGGTAAGTTTGATTCTATCTAGAAGTACCCTGCCAGATACATTACAACCTGCTGGACAGCCAGACACAGTGCATGAAATACAATACATAGCAGTTACATAGCAATATTATTCAAGCACAGTATCAGAGGACCTGGAATTAAATGAACAGATGACATTCTCTGCTAGCCATTAGAGACAGTTAGTAGGTGTAGAAATGGTAGTGCCCCCTCTGGGGTACTACAGATACATGCTTCATTGCTTTAGAGAAAGCTTTACCACTGCAACTGCTCTAAAGTTCATAAGTGATGTACAGTACACCTCTTCTGTAGAGCATTGATTTTGCATATGGTGATCTCAGACTGATGTGTGGCCATGCAAACATAATCCACGATGCTTTAGATGAACAGTTCTTATGGTTAAGTTTCTTACAAAGCCAGTTTGGAACTTGTCATTGAGCATTTTAACCAAGGACAATTTTTATGCATGTTCAGAGCTTCTAGAACCATCTGCTTCAGTTTTTTTTTTTTACAAATACAACTAGTTAAAAAGGTGTTTCCTACGAGAGTGCCACATTAAGGCCTGCTACAAGGTGAAGAAGACACTGTCATATCAAAAGTCAGTAAGTGCTTAGGCGCAATTAGGTGTGAGCTGACTACTCTCCAATTAGGGCATTGCCCAAGAGCACATTGCTGAAAATGGCCCACAGTTTCCAAGTGAAATGTACCACTGCAGAAAAAAGAAAGGATACTGTAAATTCTGCTTGAACAGAATACCATTAACCCAGCCCAGTTGTACTATATATAACAGTGGTGGTTGGTAAGAGACCCATGACCATTATTTCATGGGGAATCAGACCACCCTCAGTCCTCCCATGAGTGCAAGCCATCTCATTTCACCATCTCCTTATATAGTTTGCATGGCTTTGTGCCATTCTCATAAGAACGAGGGCCCAGGTGTCCTTTGCAATTTAATGCATAGCAAATGAGGCCTATTCATTTTCATGAGATTAGAAGTTGGGATCAGCATATTATAATATCCAAGGACTTCCATTAGACTGTTTAGTCTTAAATAGCTGATACAAAGCATATGAAGGTAGGCCAAACAGGTTTTTTGGGGCCCTATTAGTGTAATTGGGGTACCCAGGTGTTGGAATGGATGAGTGGTATAGGGTTCCCAAAAATGTCCCTTTATGTTGCATGAGTATCACGTTGCTCCTACTGGATATGACTGGACCCCAGGCGTTGGCTCCGAAGCAGACAAATAGGGGGGAATAGTTGAGGAATATGAAGAAATAATTGAGTCCAGACCTTGTGATAAAGTTGAATAGCAGCTTTACTTTGATAAACGTTTCTCCAAAACAATTTCAGGCTTTGTCTTGGTCCCAGCAGGCTTTAGCATTAAACTTGGCAGGCAAACTCATCTATGCTATATCTGCTGCTCTTTGGCTCTGCTGTACTGACAGTCTTGCTGTATAACTTAGCTTCTTCTTTATGCTGCAACTTCTCTCTTTGTAGTCTGTCTCCTAATTATGCCAGAGAACTCCCCTCCTGGCTCCTGAGGCTCTAAGCTGTGGCCTCCATTTCCAGCAGAGCTGAAGGTGCTATGGCTTGGCTTGGGCACGTCCAGCAGAGACGTGCCCAGCACACCCTCCTGCCCCTAGCAGGGGGTAAGCTAGACTCTCCCCTAGCAGGGGGTAAGCTAGACTAACTAGAACTGGTCCAACCCTTCCTGCAGGAAGTGGGACTCGCCCACTCCTCCACAGAGGGGGGTTAAAATGGAATGGAAAGCTCCATTCTCTCTAAGTACAGCTCTGCCATGTTTGCTACCATCTGCTGGTGAAACAGGCACATTACATTTGAACATAACAGTAAACATTATAAATGCACAGTGTAGTGGACCTGAAATAAATACACAGATGACATGATAGTAGACCAATAAAGACAGTAGCGGGGTGAAGAAGTGGTAATTCCACTCTGGGACGTCACATATTCTGCAATTTTTTCCACACCCATCTGTAGAAATGGGTTATAGTCGAGAGGCGAATAGTGTTTCATGTGAGATAGAAAGAGCCATTTATGCTGCCAGCTTGGGGTCAACTTACTGCTGTATAAAATAATGATGAGAATAAAGTGTGCTACGTAACTTGATACAAAGAACATGGTCATTAGAGGATGTTAAATCAATTTGTCAGGTTTTAGATTCTCAGAAGATTAGACGGCTCTGCTTCTTGGGGGGTTTTGCTGTGAGGCGCTCATTTTTTATGGACCGCAATCTCAGTAAGAATGGTTTCCATCCATACACACATCTAGCTGCTGATATAGCATTAGAAATTGCTTCCCTTTGCAGCTGCAATCCTGAAGAACAGATCACGTAGATCATATTTCAAGAATAACTCCAAATGTTCTTCTGTATCAGGTTTATTTAAATTAACCCCATGAAATCGTCTCCCCTCAAAAATTGATCTATAGTTAAAAAAACAAAATTATTAATATGTGCTTGATTAGAGTTTATACAACTACAATTTAAAATAAACTTTATTATATACTTTTTTTTTGTGCTCCCCATCCCCTCCTCCAGTTATCTGCTTCTCTACCTCTCTACGTATTGAAAAGCACAAAATGACATGATGTCCATAGTGACCGGCCAATTGCTGTGTACTCTGGTGGCATTTGTCCATAGTGACATCACAGCTCACACTACAAATGGCACGTTATTCTGTAGTATCCCAAGCAAGGAAGGGTGAAGGCAGAATTGCCAAGGTAAGAGTACTGTATATTAGTAAGTTTATTACTTTCCTATTTTAGATTCATGTAAGCATTACTTAAAATCCAGGACCACGACTTTCAGGGACAAGATGCCTTTTAAACCATGATTCTAAAACTGTAGCATTAACAAAGGGTTAACAATATATCAACGCTTTTCCAATAAGCGCTCTGCCTGCAGCACATACTGTGGAGATTTATGAAACTGTCTAAAATGAAAACTTTTTTTATGGGTTGCTATGGGCAACAAAAACTATTTTTCTTTTGGGCAGTTTCATAAATCTGCTGAATTATAATGTCGCAATTAATGAAAACAACAAATCAGAGATCAGCACATTCTACCACAATATTCAGTTCAATTAGGTCGCCTACTTGTTTCTAACGTACGTTTGGTAGGTCAGCAAGAAGTAGAGGACACCTTGAAAGGAATACGACTGCAAGATCAGACTACACAGGGCTTTATTGGTGTCTGCTACAATGGAAACACATAGGTCTGGGTAGGAGCTGCATACTCAAAATGGTAGGATATCTCTAGATTACTTGCAAAGTTGCTTCATTTTCTTTTGGCTTTAGATGGATTGGCCCGTAACATTGGTTAGAAGGTCAACACAGCATTTAAGGATGTTCGGAATTGCATTGTGAGCAATTACCTAATATAACCTATTGCTTTTGGTGTTCCTAAGGTTCTTGGGATTTCTCCCACATGCCAACAGAGCATTGATAGGCCTTAAAATGTATGTGTTTTTTAGTAGGACATCTAGACATCATACATAGTTACATAGTTACAGTACATAGTTAACACGCTTGAAAAAATACATCAGTCCATCAAGTTCAACCAAGAGATAGGGACGTGAATCCCAGAAGGAAATGAAACTAAGATTTCTACACATTTTCATAAGCATTTATGTCATTTACTTTTAAGAATTTGTCTAAACCCTTTTTGAAGCTGTCCACTGTTCCCGCTGTGACCACGTCCTGAGGAAGTCTATTCCACAGATTCACAGTTCTTACAGTAAAGAAGCTTTGACGCTTCCAGAGACTGAACTTTTTCCTCTCCAATCGGAGGCAGTGCCCCCTTGTCTTTTGGAACTGCAGTGAGGAAGCCGTCACAGGAGCGCGTCTTTCAATCACTGCGCCGAGTACAGAACGGGACGGCGCAGGCGCGGGATTTCTTTACCGATCAGGAGAACTCGGACATCACTCAAGAGGACCTGGGCAGGCTAAACAGAGGACCTGGGCGTGCTAAATGGAGGATAAATGGTTTGTAGACCGAGCCTCTAGGTGCTGAATCAACGCCCTCATAGCACCTAGAGGCTCATTAGCATATTTTAAGTGTCTTTTTTTGGAGATCGGTGGCAGGGACACAATTATAAAGAACACTGTTATGTACTGCTGACATTAGCACATCGCTCATGTCAGTCAGCTACATAACAGAATTTCTGATGACAGAAACCCTTTAAGAGTCCTTCAAACATTTTTCCCACAACAGAAGTTAAACTAACTGGTCTATAATTACCTGTGGAGGACCTAGATCCTTTTTTGAATATGGGCACCACGTTTGCCTTGCACCAATCACTTGGCACTGTACCAGTACCCAGAGAATCTTTAAAAATTATAAACAGGGGCACAGCAATGACTGAACTGAGCTCTTTAAGCACTCTTGGGTGTTATCCATCTGGACCCGGAGTTTTGTTCACATTTACCCTATTTAACTTCTCTTGGACCATATCTACAGTTAGCCAATTGAGTATATCACTGGATGTACTAACAGCCCTAGCACCACAGATATCAGCTCCTTTCGCTTCTTTTGTATATATAGAGCTAAAAAAATAAACTATTTAGTAACTCTGCTTTTCCTTATGTTCAGTGACTAACCCATTATCGTTATTTAGGAGACCTACCTGCTCAGACCTTGTTTTTTTAGCATTTATATATATAAAGAATTTTTGGGGATTTGTTTTGCTCTCTTTTGCCACCTGCTGTTCGTTTTGTATTTTTGCTAATTTTATCTCCTTTTTACAGATTTTATTAAGCCCTTTGTAAACTTCAAACGCTACAGCTGACCTCTCAAATTTGTATTTTTTAAATGCCATTTTTTTTGTCTTTTATTGCCTTTTTTACAGTAGTCGTAAGCTATTGGGGTTTAATTTTAGCTGCTTATACTTGTTACCTAAAGGAATAAAAAATTTTGTGCAATTACTCAATGTGGATTTAAAGCTCTCCCATTTATCCTCAATATTATTATGTGGCAGTAGCTGCTCCCAGTCTATGCCCTGAAATGCTGCCCTCGACCTGGGGAAATTAGCCTTTTTAAAATTCAGTGTCTTTGCTCTGCCTGACAGAGTTTGCTTCTTAGGGTACTTTCACACTTGCGGCAGAGGATTCCGGCAGGCAGTTCCGTCGCCGAAACTTCTTGCCGGATCGCAAACTGATGCATTTGTGAGACTGATCCGGATGCGGATCCGTCTGACAAATGCATTGCAATACCGGAACCGTCTTTCCGGTTGTAATCTGGAAAAATGGATCCGGTATTAATTTCTTTCTCATTTTTAAAAGTCTGCGGATGCGCAGATAGGGAAAGCGGATACGGTTTTCCGGAACACTTAGCACCGGATCGGGCATTAATACATTTCAATGGAAATTAATGCCGGACATGGGCATTCCGGCAAGTGTTCAGGGTTTTTTGCCCAGAGAGAAAAATGCAGCATGCTGCGTTTTTTTTCTCCAGCCAAAAAAACGTAAGAGGGACTGAACTGATGCATCCTGATGCATACTGAACAGAATGCTCTCTATTCAGAATGCATTAGGATAAGACTAATCAGTTTTTTTCCGGTATTGAGTCACTAGGACGGAACTCAATACTGGAAAATAAAAAACGCTAGTCTGAAAGTACCCTTATAGTGTAGGGAGAATATAATTATATTGGGGTCACTATTACCTAGTGTTTCTCGAATAGTAACATTACCAACAAGCTCTGCATCATTAGAAATGACCAGATCCAACAAAGCATCGCCCCTAGTGGGAGCTTCTACAAACTGGCCCATAAATTGGTCCTGCAGCAAGTTGAGGAATCTTCTCCCCTTTGCAGTTGAGGCAGAACCATGACCCCAGTCAATGTCTGGGAAGTTAAAATCTCCTATTATGACCACTGTGCCAGCCTGTGCAGCCCACTCTATTTGGTTATACAGTTGCCTTTCTATCTCTTCTGTGATTTTAGGGGGTCTGTAGATTTCACCAATTATTCTTTTTTCAGTGTTTATATCCCTTTGAACTTCCACCCATAAGGTTTCAACATCCTCTCCATCCACACCCACAATTACCTCTTTCACACTTCAGATCACTCCTCACATACAGGCACACACCACCACCTTTTCTATTGACCCGGTCTTTCCTAAATAGTGTAAAACCCTCAATATTAACAGCCCAGTCATGCGAAGAGTCCAGCCATGTCTCAGCCACACCAACTACATCTATGTGTTCTTCTAGTACCATGGCCTCCAGCTCCCTCATGTTTCTAGCTATACTTCTGGCATTTGTGAAAATACATTTTAAATTACCATTACCTGTAAAGTGAATATCCGGGATTTTTGGGTTACCTTGGTTGATGTTTGTATGCAACAGGTTCTTGTTACCAGCAGTTCTATTTTTTATCTGTGTATAGTTCTGCCCAGTCTTTCCTCACTAACCCCAGCCCCCACTAAATCCCCACTGTTCCCTCCTATATCCCACTCTCTATTTACACTATCTACCCCCTTATTAGAATGATCCCCCACCCTCCCCCCAGAACCCAATTTAAAAGCTCCTCCAGCCATCTAACCATTTTTCCCCCAGAGCAGTTGCACCCTCCCCATTGAGGTGCAGCCCGTCCCTACTGTAGAGCCTGTAACCGACCGCGAAGTCGGCCCAGTTCTCCATGAACCCAAACCCTTCTTTCCTGCACCAGCTTCTGAGCCACTTATTTACCTCCCTTAGCTTCCGTTGTCTCTCTGGTGACACTCATGGCACTGGTAGTATTTCTGAAAACACTACCTTGGAGGTCCTGGACTTGAACTTCTCTCCTAACATAGTAACATAGTACATAAGGCCGAAAAAAGACATTTGTCCATCCAGTTCGGCCTGTCATCCTACAAGTTGATCCAGAGGAAGGCAAAAAAAACCCTGTGAGGTAGAAGCCAATTTTCCTCACTTTAGGGGAATAAAAAATTCCTTCCCGACTCCAATCAGGCAATCAGAATAACTCCCTGGATCAACGACCCCTCTCTAGTAGCTATAGCCTGTAATATTATTACACTCCAGAAATACATCCAGGCCCCTCTTGAATTCCTTTATTGTACTCACCATCACCACCTCCTCAGGCAGAGAGTTCCATAGTCTCACTGCTCTTACCGTAAAGAACCCTTTTCTATGTTTGTGTACAAACCTTCTTTCCTCCAAACGCAGAGGATGTCCCCTCGTCACAGTCACAGTCCTGGGGATAAATAGATGATGGGATAGATCTCTGTACTGCCCCCTGATATATTTATACATAGTAATTAGATCTCCCCTCAGTCGTCTTTTTTCTAACGTGAATAACCCTAATTTTGATAATCTTTCAGGGTACTGTAGTTGCCCCATTCCAGTTATTACTTTAGTTGCCCTCCTCTGGACCCTCTCCAGCTCTGCTATGTCTGCCTTGTTTACAGGAGCCCAGAACTGTACACAGTACTCCATGTGTGGTCTGACCAGTGATTTGTAAAGTAGTAGGAATATGTTCTCATCACGGGCATCTATGCCCCTTTTGATGCAACCCATTATCTTATTGGCCTTGGCAGCCGCTGCCTGACACTGTTTTTTGCAGCTTAGTTTGCTGTTTATTAAAATTCCTAGATCCTTTTCCATGTCAGTGTTACCGAGTGTTTTACCATTTAGTATGTACGGGTGACTTGCATTATTCCTTCCCATGTGCATAACTTTACATTTCTCAGTGTTAAACCTCATCTGCCACTTATCTGCCCAAGCCTCCAATCTATCCAGATCCCTCTGTAGTAGTATACTGTCCTCTTCAGTGTTAATTACTTTACACAGTTTAGTGTCATCTGCGAAAATTGATATTTTACTATGCAAGCCTTCTACAAGATCATTAATAAATATATTGAAGAGAATAGGGCCCAATACTGACCCCTGAGGTACTCCACTAGTGACAGTGACCCAATCTGAGTATGTACCGTTAATAACCACCCTCTGTTTTCTATCATTGAGCCAGTTACTTACCCACTTACAGACGTTTTCTCCGAGTCCGAGCATTCTCATTTTATATACTAACCTTTTATGAGGTACAGTGTCAAATGCTTTGGAGAAGTCCAGATACACGACATCCATTGATTTGCCGCTGTCAAGTCTAGTACTTACCTCCTCATAGAAACTGATTAAATTAGTTTGACATGACCGATCCCTCACGAAGCCATGCTGATATGGCGTTATTTGCTTATTTCCCATAAGATGCTCTAACATAGCATCTCTCAGAAAACCTTCAAACAGTTTACCCACAACAGATTATTTTAGTTCCCTAAAATAATTTTTAAGGACCTTCCATCTCCCCCTGACTTTGTCACTGGTGCCAATGTGTACCATGAGCGCCGTGTCTTCCCCAGCCCCACCCAGCAATCCATCAATCCGATCCACAATAAGCCGAACCCGAGCATCCAGGAAGACAACACACTGTTCGGCATTCACGGTCTCGGCGACAGATGACCCTGTCTGTCCTCCTAATAAGAGAGTCCCCTACCACCATCATCTGTCTGACCTTTGCTGCTCTCCTTTTCCCATCCTTCCTGCAGCGGTCATCCTCCTGTTTGCTAGGAGAAATGCCCTGCTGAAATGTTGCCGGCCCTGGGCTTTCATCCCTAATATCAGCCAACCAGGCATATTTACCGTATTTTACGCCCTATAAGACGCACCGGCCCATAAGACGCACCTAGGTTTTTGAGGAGGAACCAAAAGGTGGGCTTTTGGTGGGCTTTGAACTAATGGTAGCCTGTGAATGACACTATTATGGGGGATCTGTGGATGACACTGTTATGGGGGTCTGTGGCTGACACTGTTATGGAGGTCTGTGGATGGCACTGTTATGGGGGTCTGTGGATGGCACTGTTATGGGGTTCTGTGGCTGACACTGTTATGGGGGTCTGTGGCTGACACTGTTATGGGGATCTGTGGCTGACACTGTTATGGGGGCGTCTGTGGATGGCACTGTTATGGGGGCATCTGTGGATGGCATGAGACTGCTATGGGGGGGATCTGTGGATGACAGATAAATAGCATCTTATGCTATTTGTCATGCACAGATTCCCCCCATAGCAGTGTCAGCCACTGTGAATGACCCCCAATACAGGGGGTGGGGGCTGGCATCTACACTAGTTTTTAATGGCAGCGGGGGCCCAGTGCAGTCATTGTATTCTATTGCACCGGGCCCCGCTCACTGTACTAATCGTATCTACGGTAACTGCAGGCAATGTTTAACTATAGAATATGTTTGATCCAGCAGCCTGTACTTACGACTATAGCAGGCAGGAGGCTGGGCGGACGGGCAGGCACTGGCAGCGTAACTCACTACGTCATGTGCCCGCTCCGCCTGCTTCATTCATAAAGTGGGCGGAGAAGGCACGTGACTTAGGAAGTTATGCTGCCAGTGCCCGCCCGCCCAGCCTCCTGCCTGCTATAGTCGTAAGTACAGGCTGCTGGATCAAACATATTCTATAATTAAGCATTGCCTGCAGTTACCGTAGATACGATTAGTACAGTGAGCGGGGCCCGGTGCAATAGAATACAGTGACTGCACTGGGCCCTGCTGCCATTCCAAAACTAGATGCCGGCCCCCAGTAACTCCTCCCTCCCCTCTGATACAGCGCCGGCCGCGCTGTGCAGCATGCGGTCGGCTGTGTATCAGTGTAAACAGCAGCATTCGCCCCATAAGACGCACTGCCATTTTCCTCCCACTTTTGGGGGGAAAAAAGTGCGTCTTATAGGGCGAAAAATACGGTACTAAGGAGTTCCAGCTCAGGACTAGCCTCCCTGGCACTTTTCCCTCTACCCCTTCTTAATACATTAACTCAACTGCTGACCTGATAGTCGTCATATTGCCCTCCTCCTCCCACCTCCATTTCACTGACCTTCACAGTGAGGTCTAAACCTCTTTCCAGGTTTTCAATGCCCCTAAGTGTTTCAAGCTGCTTATTTAGATCCAAGATCTGGGCTTCCAAATATGCAACGTGATTACATCTAGTGCAAATGTATTCACCCTCAAATGGCTCTTCAAGGCACGCATACATTGCACAGGACACACAGTAGCTTTGTCCATGGAGCACATATTTAGAAGGGGATGAACAGTAAAGAAGGAAAACAGTAAATACGAGTTAGAATTAGACCCTGTCTGCTGCAGTTGGAGGACTAGCTAGAATCAAGCCAACACACAAGGAAAATCTAGCAAACCTTAGTTCCTTGCTCCTTGTCTTAAAATCCGGTTATTTAAACTCCACTTATTCAGAAGCCCACTTAGTATAGCAAGCCCAGTGAGAGCGAGGAGACCCTATCAAGCAGTGGTCTTGCAAATGACCAGAAACTGCATGTTGTGGCATGATCATTGGTCCCATGACTGTTACAGGGAAACACTGGCCTCAGTGGTCACATGCGCAGGAAAGGCACATCACCACTGAAGGCAGTGATTTACTGTAGATGTCTGTCATATAATAGATGCAGACCAAACGAGGATCGAAGCAGCAGGCACTGGCGTGATTTTGTGGGATTGGTAACTGGGGAGCGGAAAGGGTTAGCAAGAACTGACTGCAATGTACTCCAGGGAGATGCAGCTGCTTGATTGTCACATGTCATATGCCCACCCACAGATACAAAGGGGTGTGTAAAGAGGATAAAATGCGTGGAAATGACATTAGAGATCAGCATTTAATCCAGATATATAATTACAGTATATTAATGTTAATAAATATTAATAGTGTACACTAACTTAATTTAATTTGTGGGATAACCCTTTTAATGAAGGGGCTTTCACATGTGCCATTTTGAAGTAGTTTTCTGAACCAAAGCAAGTTGTGGATAATAAAACTATGGGCATTACATAAGAAAGAGTCTACTTCTCACTTTGCCAAAATGTACTGTTAGTTTTGGATTCACAAGCTGCATGATACTCACACATGTGAAGGCACTCATTAATGGGGTTCTCCAGGAATAAAGCGTTTTTACCGAGTGCTCACAGTAAATAAAACATTCATACTTACCTGCTCCCTGACACTCCAGTCCCCCCACACTGCCTCCGCTGTGTCCATTTTCCAGTTCTTGGCTTGTTTTTCTCCAGTGCTGCATGGGCATGGTCACAAGAAAAGAAACCGGGTCACAGTAAGCCGAGGGTTCCATGCAGCCTTGGAGGAGGCAATGATGAGGCAGTTTTTGCAGCAGAACAATTATTTACTGAAGAATTGAGTTTAAGCACATCAATTACAGTTCTTAGCGCACATGAACTGGCAGGTTTTAAATGAGTGCACTTTCCAAACATCTTACAGGTAACAAGTCTGCAAAGGTATTAAATAGGCCAAGATGTCTTCTTAAGGCTACATGCACATGAATGTATGTGTTCTGCGGTCCGCCAAAAAAACGGATGACATCCGTATGCCATCCGTTTTTTTTTTTTTTTGCGGCTCCATCGTAACAATGCCTAAAACAGACAGGAATAGGACATGTTATATTTTTGCTACGGAACGGACATATGGATGCGGACCCATTGAAATGAATGGGTCTGCGTCCTATCCGCAAAAAAAAGCGCGGAACGGACACGGAAACAAACAACGTTCGTGTGCATGAGGCCTAAATCAATTCTTTCCACACTGCACTTCTCCAGCTGAATCTTGCACAAGCATCCAGGGATGGGGTATAACACCTCTCTTTCTGCAATGCAACCTCAGGGTGGACCGCAAGGACAGATTATGCTCTTCACCTGTTTAGAATATGCTGTACTTACAATGTACACTTCCACAATGTCCTCTGAGAGATGTGAATATTTTCTCATGCAGGTGTTCTGCTTCAAATGTGTCTAGGCACAATAAGACATTAAATTCCTTGACACATGGCAATGAAGACTGTGTGGTCCTTTTCAGACAGCCATTCTCAAAAGAACTTCTCTCTGTACCTCCTCTTTTACATCTGGCATGCTTTATGATTAAGCAAAGTTTGTTAAGGGTTTTGATCTGGTTGGTAACTATTCCAGCGCTTACTTGTGTTTCAGATACTGCGCTTAGCATGTGCTCACTTCTCTCTGCTCTTAGACTCACACACTGTCTCAATTATGGACTGGACTGCCTGACCCCTCCCTTCTATATCGGGAATGTGACATAGCTGCAGCTTACCCTTCCACACTGAGAAGGTCTGGCCAGTCGTATCCTAAATCTGTATCCCTCAGCCTATGAATTTCAGAACCTATACTAAAAACCTTCAAATGCATGCCTAAGTTTCCACAGAGAGACTTTGGAAAGACAAAAAGAAGAATGACCTCGAACCCCCATCATTGCAGCTATTCATCCGTACGTTGTTAATAACGATTGGACTGTGATATGCCTTGGAACCGTGCCTTGATACTGTTTGATGAACTACTACTCTTATTATGCACTTTAGTAAAGAGAGACCTCTTCTTATTTTAACTAACCGGTCTGGTCACTGTTTCCAGCACCATTCGCTGGCTACTACACCTGCTTGTACACACCTGCCTTACACCATTCCATAACACCTAACAACAAGGGCAACCCAATCACAATCAGGCAGGAGCCCCAACAGCAGGGTGTGTCCCAAGGGAAGAAAGGTCCCACACTGTCTCCAGCATTGTCCTGTGAGCTGAGCATAGGGAGAGACGTGGCAAGCGTTCATGTGCTAGGGACAGTGTTGCTGAAAACGATTAATAGAAGAATATTGGAGAGGGAGACTGCCGGGAGAGTGCAGGGAGACTGCAGGGAGAGGGCAGGGAGACTTACTCTGCATCAGTGTTATTTATTTATTCTTACATTTACTTATTCCTACATCAGCCGTAAACTAAGATTTAAAGAAATAGAAGTGGGGCACTCTCTAAAAGTAAAGGGATCTTTAATATACGTGAAATACAATAAATTGACAATATGCAATAAAATTCAATAATATTTAAAATAGCGGAGGATAAATGTCAGTAGTACACGTTCAGCAATGGATAAAACCTAAAATAATAAAATATAAGATAAAAGAATATATAGATCCCAATAAATATAAGACAATAAATTTGAATATATAAGAATCAAAAAAAATTTGAATAAATAATCTTAAGAATATTATTTTCCACTGACGGTGAATAGATGCTTTTTCCACATATGCTGTATAAATATTCGGATAAATAATCTCAAGAATATTATTTTCCACTGATGGTAAATGGATACATTTTCCACATATGCTGTATGAGTGGATAAATGAATAGTCGTTTATATCTTGGTGATAATAAGCTTGTGACCAGTCTCTTATACACATAAGCAAATGAATAGTCAATACGAGATTTTCATCATGTAAAAAGTCGCTGACTACCGAATAATATATTCGATTTGCGGACAGTCTTGGTAGTGGCCAGAGCTCCAAGTAATTGTGGCTTTCAATAGTTTAAACAGACAATGTTACAGCTGCTTGCTAGCACAGTGGCGTCCCGCTGTATTTGATTAAGAAGCGATCTCTTATATCGGATATGCGTTGTCTTACCAGAAGGTGTTTTCACTGGACGAATAAGCCCTCGACTCGGTGTGTTTTTTCTTTAGAATTCTGGTCTCAAGGGCTGTATGTTCAAATTCGAATTTTCCCGCCAGTTGAATTGTTTGCTGCACATGGTTTTGTCTCTTCCATATAGTAGTGCTTTCTTTGGCAATTCTTTATCATAAAGTCCAGACCTCCTGAATGTCGCAGTATCCTTGCTTTCCTTAGTGGGGGGATTAGCACCAGACGCGTTTCGGGGATTTGAGACAATGACCCCTTCCTCAGTTCCCCACTGAGGAAGGGGTCATTGTCTCAAATCCCCGAAACGCTGTAACATTGTCTGTTTAAACTATTGAAAGCCACAATTACTTGGAGCTCTGGCCACTACCAAGACTGTCCGCAAATCGAATATATTATTCGGTAGTCAGCGACTTTTTACATGATGAAAATCTCGTATTGACTATTCATTTGCTTATGTGTATAAGAGACTGGTCACAAGCTTATTATCACCAAGATATAAACGACTATTCATTTATCCACTCATACAGCATATGTGGAAAACGTATCCATTTACCATCAGTGGAAAATAATATTCTTGAGATTATTTATCCGAATATTTATACAGCATATGTGGAAAAAGCATCTATTCACCGTCAGTGGAAAATAATATTCTTAAGATTATTTATTCAAATTTTTTTGATTCTTATATATTCAAATTTATTGTCATATTTATTGGGATCTATATATTCTTTTATCTTATATTTTATTATTTTAGGTTTTATCCATTGCTGAACGTGTACTACTGACATTTATCCTCCGCTATTTTAAATATTATTGAATTTTATTGCATATTGTCAATTTATTGTATTTCACGTATATTAAAGATCCCTTTACTTTTAGAGAGTGCCCCACTTCTATTTCTTTATTACACTTACCTTTATCAGACTGGGTGTTGTCTGTTAGTGGGAGCACCTCTGTTGGATCTCCACCTCATTCGAGTGCGACATTACTCTGTATTTATGTAAACTAAGATTTGTAATTCAATACCATTATCATCCACTCTACACCCCTTAGGGGGGCCAAATCTTGACCTTCCTCATCTTTTGCTGGCTTTAATTCCTAGACAAGTCAGCAAGATGCAGAGAGAGGAGGAGCAGGAGGTTCACATTCTCATAGATATTAGATGATGTGGAAAAGGAGGAAAAGCAGATGGCAGAAGAATGGCTCCCACCTGTAGGGAAGGAGAGCGCTGGGGTTGGAGAAGAGGGTATGCAGGAGCCGATTAATATTCTGTGTTTAGTATCAAATAACCTGCAGGAGATTGCAGGCAAGAACAGCAATAATCTGCATATTGTCCCCCCACCTAACCAGCCAAATCCCATACCAGCAACAGCCCCTGTTTAAAGGTGCAGTAAAGGTGCAGCGCGGCCATTAGCAATGAAGACCTACTATACATTATTAAAGGCAAGGCAGCTAATTGGCAGCGTGTTTCTTCACCGCAGCATGGCCGCAACCCGCCCGCTTCATGTGGCTGTACCCTAAGGCAGAGTCGCCTGGGTATACCTGATTTATAGCAATCCGTGATTAATTAATTCGGAACAAATTGAATTTCTTGGTGAAGTTCGATAAAGTTGCCAAATTGAATTGTTAAAAATTTCGCTCATCTCTAAATTTAACTGTATCAATGCAAAAATTATGCTTTCCAGTGTAATTGCCATCCTTTATAGCTTCTTTACTCACCTATCTGCAACTCACTTTTATTTTTTATTTCTTGTGGGTGAGTATGTGACAAGAAGCTGTATCTCTCAGGAATATACTGCAGTCTGCACTTGCTAGTCACTAAATCTCTGTTCTACTGTCCTCCTCTCCTCTCCAGAAAATAGTTTATTGCACACGGCCCAATCAATTCCACTATTTAATAGCACTATGGGGTGCATCGCTATAAGATAACCACACCAGCACTGACAGAAGGCAGTGAGCAGGTAAGCTAGTGAGGAGGTCAGTCCACTACTGAATTCAGAGAAGCAGGAAGGGGTATATAAAAAAAACTCAACAATAATTTTATTGTGTGTATATTGCAATAATAATTTTAATTCATGTTATATTTTTGATAAAAGTGGCTGTTGTGGCTGTTTAAGGGGTATGGGGTGAAGGGGAATGGTAGTCAACTGCCTTAGCCACATATTGGACAATCATTGAGGTGATGCAGAGTTAGTGGTCCATTTTGAGGCACTTGCCATTGCTGTAGTATTTTTACGTCCTCTCGGTACTGTACAATTCTCTAAAGTCATGCTGGACTTGATATATTCTAAATTGCAATTAGGATAATAGTTATCACTTCCTAATAGAAGAGGAGCAGATGTCATTTGACAGTTTCTTTCTTCTTTGTGACGGGGAAGAGCACTGTGTGTCTTCTTGTGAATATGGATAATTAGTAGTAGAGTGAGTAAATTTCCCCCTACAACTTTGGCCTAAAGCTGGACTGTAGGTTTTGCCAGTGTCCCTTGTGTATTTAACTCTGATTTTCTCCCGTTGGTCAGGAAGCTCATTATCCTGTAGCCTAATTCAGAAGGCACTGAAGTGAGATACCTTAAATTGCTCTGTGAACACATCATTCTGCTCATTTAAATGGTATAATGAGACTCCCATTGCAATGCACGACAGACAAGGTCTGATCTTTCCGATGGAGCAACATAAAATGAGAATTCTTTGTTGGGGTGCACAAAGCCAAAAATTATGTTAATGTGCAGAAGAGGTTTTTTAGTTCTTTCACAGTTACCAAGGTAACACAAGAAATGTTTAATTATAAAACACTTCCATTTCCAGGAGCGCGATCACATGGAGATGCGCATAAGATATATGATTTTTTTATTTTTATTTATTTTTATTTTTTAACATTGTAACACGTTCATCGTTTTACTCTACCGAACTGCTTCCTCCAATAGGTCTCATGCTGTGTTTCGATACTGAGCAGTTTTAGATTTGCATACACTTATGATTTACAAAAAAAACTAAACGTTCTTTGTAATTTCGCACAACATTTAAAAGTAAGAAAAAAATTTGCAGAATGTTGTATTAGGTAAGAAGACATTGCAGTAAATGGAGATATTTAAGATTTCTCTTTCCATATTCACTCTTCTGAGACCTTATCTGGGACTGGAAGGGAAACTTCACTATTTGAGCTTCCCATGTCAATTATTTATAAGGAGGTTCATCAGACTCCCTGAGGAATCATTTTTTCACCTGAGCAAAAATGCACAAATATGTATGGACTATATTTAAGAAACAGGTGCTACAGGGGCCAGTGTCTCAACCAAATCTCCACACTTTTGAATAGATTCAATGAAATTATTTCCAATGCTGGTGAAAGGGGTTGCCTAGCATTCGAAGAACCTGACTGCTTTCTTCCAAAAAAAAACTCCAAACCAGTCCATGGCTTGTGTTTGGCAATGGAGATCTGCTCCATGCCTTTCAATGGAGACAAGCTGCAATACCAGACACAGACTAGGACGTGTGTCACGGCCTATGGTGTGCGCTGTGACACTGTTACTACACTTGCGGTTGCCCGCGGCAACGTGTTGCTGTTAGAGCATGCGGTGGCAGTGTCTCGGCCTTCTGGGTGATTGCCGTGACATGGTTGCCACGTATGCTGTTGCAGGCGGCAACGTGTAGCTTTCTATGCTTGTGTGTGCACTTCCCCTTTAAGTTGCTTCCTTCCCTTGTCTGGTGTTAGAAGGGTTAACTCCCTTCCTAGTGTTTTGTTAACACTGGGTTTATGTGTTTGTGGGTGTGGCTGCTTGGGCTATTTAGCCTCTGCTGGATGCCTGAAGCTCTGGGTTCCTCCAGCCTTGGTGTATGCTGGTGGTTCATGGTTCCTGGCTTGTTCCATCTGTCCAGTGAGGGCCACCCTTGTGGTCATAGATGTTAGATGTTCTTATGGTGACTCACGTTTATTGCAGCTAAGACTCCTGTTCCTCCATTACTGGGATGAACAGGTCGTCTCTTCCCTGCTCCTTGGTGAGGGATTACCAGGGCGACTTAGGGTCTCTAGGAATCCTGAGTATGAGTCGTCCTACCATCGGGGTCCGCTCATACAGTGAGGAGTCAGGGAGAGGATTAGGGACGCGGTAGGAGGTGACCTGCTTCCTTATTACTCCTTTTGGCTAGGCTGATCCCCTTTTACCCTTTGACACCGCACGGTGGGGGGTTTCCCCCACTCCCCTCCATGACAGTATGACCACAATGGCTCCTTGCTTGGAGCCTTCGGAAGAGGGCCCAGCATGTGTCGCCTACCATTTTCTGGCGCACATGCTTATCCTTCGGAGGGAGGGTGAAAGGCGAGACGTTGTTAACAATGCGGTTCCCTGTGACAGTTGGTCGCAGTTGGTGTGAACCGTCACTGGTGTTTGCGTCCCTCCTCGTCCATTCCCCAGTGGTTCAGGTGCGTGTGTTGTGTGCTGGATGCATTCCTTGGTGTACTGGCTGTGTGCTGGTTGGGGACGCATGCCGGCAGCGACCTGCTGTGAACCGTGTCTGAGGTGGACGCAGCGTTCAGTGCGGTTTCTCTGGGCTGTTTGGTGGCTGGTGCCCTGGTTCCTGTGTGTTGCTCCAGGGGCTGGCGGCAGTCTTAGAGAGACATCCTTGCTCTGACGTTGATCCTGTTACTTTCCTTTACACCCCCCGTCCTGTTGTTTTTTTGGGTGTTCTGTTTTGTTCCCCTTTTTTTGGTGGTGGGGGGGTTTGAGGGGTGGCAGTGTCACGGCCTATGGTGTGCTCTGTGACACTGCTGCTACACTTGCGGTTGCCCGCAGCAACGTGTTGCTGTTAGAGCATGCAGTGGCAGTGTCTCGGCCTTCTGGGTGATTTCCGTGACATGGTTGCCACGCACGCTGTTGCCGGCGGCAACGTGTAGCTTTCTATGCTTGTGTGTGCACTTCCCCTTTAAGTGGTTTGCTTCCCTTGTCTGGTGTTGGAAGGGTTAACTCCCTTCCTAGTGTTTTGTTAACACTGGGTTTATGTCTGTGTGGGTGTGGCTGCTTGGGCTATTTAGCCTCTGCTGGATGCCTGAAGCTGGGGGGTACTCCAGCCATGGTGTATGCTGGAGCTATGCTCCTGGTCTTTATATTCCATCTGTCCAGTGAGGGCCACCCTTGTGGTCATAGATGTTCTTCTGGTGTCTCATGTTTATTGCAGCTATGGGTGTCCTGGGTTCCTGTGTGGTTTGTGGTGTGTGCTGTGTCCTTTTAATGTTGGTGTGGACACCAGCACTTGTGCACGGGTTCCAGTCAGTGTGTCTGTGGCAGGTAAGTGTGTTACTGCCTTCCTTATAGCTGTATGTGTTGCCCTCTCCTTCAGTGGCGTCTCTAGCTTTCAAATTTTGGGGGGGCACACTGGGGGCCAGGACAAAAGTAGGGGGGGCAGCTATAACAACGATACATTTACACAAGTACGCTTAGAAATGCTGCAATACTTTACCCAATACCTAAAACCGCAACAGGGAAGAAAAGTCCAGCTGTCTGTGGATGACACTTTTATAGAGAGGGGGATCTGTGGATGACACTGCTATGGGGGGGGATCTGTGGATGCCACATACCGTATATAGCATCTTATGCTATATGTGTCATCCACAGATCCACCCCATGACAGTGTCATCCCCATTTCCCCCTCCATAACAGCGTTATCCACAGATCTCCCTCCCTATAACAGTGTCATCCACAGATCTCCCTCCCCGCCTCTCACAGGAGTGTACATATATAAAATAAACATATTTCACATGAAAACGTACAGTTACTTGGCTTGGCCCTTGGGGATCTCGGACACCACTTCAACACTTGGCCGGGGGCTCGGCGGAGCTGATGTTGTGTTTTATCCTAATGAGTAAGATTTCATAATAAGGATTTGGAGAAGGGGCAGAGGGATAGCAGAGCAGAGAGAGGCTGGTGCTGCTACTAGGGGGTCATACCATGGGGGAGTAATAAAACCCACCATAATGCCCCCCAGTAGAAATAATTTTCCTTATAATGTGCAAAACATACCCCCTTATGCCCCCAGTTGAGCTAATTTCCCCCATAATGTGCCAGTATAAAATACCCCTATATAGTGCACCAGTAAATGCCTCCATAGTGCTCCTCTCCCCCCTTCCTGCTAGTGCCCCCCATAATGTACCAGTATAAAATGTCCCATATATCGTGCCCCAGTAGATGCCCTCAGTGTCCCCCATAATTTGCAAGTATAAAATACCCCTTCTTAGTGCCCCCCGTAGATGACTCCATAGTACTCCTCTCTCCCCTTCTCCATAGTACCCACCATAATGTGTCCCAGTATAAAATGCTACTGTACAGAGCCCCCCATATAAAACACCCCTTCTTTGTGGCCTCAGTAGATGCCCCTATAGTGCCCACCAATAATGTGCCAGTAATAAGTGCCCTCAATAACGTGCCAGTAACAAGAGCCCCCCAATGTGCCAGTAATAAGCCCCCATCACGTGCCAGTAACAAGAGCCCCCATCACGTGCCAGTAATAAGCCCCCCATCACGTGCCAGTAATGAGCCCCCCATCACGTGCCAGTAATGAGCCCCCATCACGTGCCAGTAATGAGCCCCCATCACGTGCCAGTAATGAGCCCCCATCACGTGCCAGTAATAAGCCCCCCATCACGTGCCAGTATTAAGCCCCCCCATGTTCCAGTATTAAGTCCCCCCATCATCATGTGCGAGTATTAAGTCCCCCCATCATCATGTGCCAGTATTAAGTCCCCCATCATCATGTGCCAGTATAAAGTCCCCCCCCATCATCATGTGCCAGTATAAAGTTCCCCCCCATCATCATGTGCCAGTATAAAGTCCCCCCCATCATCATGTGCCAGTTTTGTAATAAGCCCCCCCAATGTGCCAGTAACACTATTGTAAAAAAAAAACAAAAAAAAAACACTTATACTTACCTAAGTGTCAGCGATGCGATGCAGCCTCTTCCTGTGTCCCACGCTGTAATGTAAGGCTCAGGCGGCACGATGACGTCATTGCGCCGGCCTCTGATAGGCTGCCGGCCTAGTGCCTACAGCCAGGGGCGTACATAAAAATCACTGGGCCCCATAGCAGGAATCTAAATTGGGCCCCCATTCCCCTTTTATAGCCCCTCCCTTTGTTCCATGAACTATTCTTGCTGCTGCGTTTTATAATTTATGCCATCAGGGCCGGAATGGGATTACAAAACAGCCCTGGCACACAAAAGAGGTATAATAGATGCAGATGTATATTATATACAGCAGTGTACAGTTATGTGAGGTACGCGGTATAATAGATGCAGTGTGTACAGGTATATAGTATATTCCCTAGTGTTCTGATATGGGAGGTACAGGGTATAATAGATGCAGTGTGTACAGGTATATAGTATATACAGCAGTGTACTGATATGTGAGGTACGGGGTATAATATATGCAGTGTATACAGTATATACAGTAGTGTAATATGTGAGGTACGAGGTATAATAGATGCAGTGTGTACAGGTATATAGTAAATACAGCAGTGTATTGACACCTCGTACCTCAGATATCAGTACACTGCTGTATATACTATATATCTGTACACACTGCATCTATTATACCTCGTACCTCACATATATAGTATATACAGAAGTGTACTGATATCTGTACACACAGCATCTATTATACCTCATACCTCACATATCAGTGCACTGCGGTATATACTATATATCTGTACATATTGCATGTATAATACTGTGTAATATATGCAGTGTGTGTGCATGTATGTGTGTGTATATATATATATATATATATATATATATATATATATAATCCAGAAAAGTAGGCGGCACTCCGAGAAAGGTGACAAGTGGACTTTATTCACCCAGGTGGTGCAACGTTTCGGTTCTTCACTAGAACCTTTTTCAAGCCTTGAAGGCCTTTCTCGGAGTGCCGCCTACTTTTCTGGATTACATGTTGGGGTAAGAAGCCTATTCCCCTGGAGACGTGCACCCTCTTTTTCTTTGATTGTGTTCCAGTGCCGCCATTTTTCCTGTGTATATATATATATATATATATATATATATACAGAGCAGTGTATTGATGTGACACATAGAAGGTATAATACTGTAGATGCAGTGTTTATAGAAATATGTGGTCAGTTATGCATTATAGTCACTGTGAGGTACATGAGGTAGTGGTAACTGTCTGAAGTAGTATACATGAGTGAGCAATGAGTAAAAACAGGGCATGGAGGGGGGGGGGGTAAATGATGAAAAGTGGAGGACCTCCTCTTACCTCTCCATTCCAGTCTGTATGGATCAATACAGAGCTGCTTGTGAACTTTTAATACTTGCTGTTAGGGGTTGAAGGACCTGTGATGATGTCATCACAGGTTCTGGCAGATGTACCTTTGAAACCTAGGAACTACACCATTTTTGGTGCAGTTCCTTTGCTAGATTCTGCAGGACCTGTGATGTTGAAGATGATGTCATCACAGGTCCTGGCAGATGCACTGTTCTAACCTGGGAACTACACTTTACACTGTGCAGTTCCCTTACAGGACCTGTGATGACATCATCAAAGGTCCTTTAGCTTTAGAAAGGTAAACAGGAGTAATTAGGGGGCGGGGCCTCTCCTCCACTTCGGTGCCTGCCTGCAGCCTATCAGAGGAAAGGGAAGAGACACGCCTCTCCCTCCCCTGCACCTCCGCTGGCACAGACAGTTTACAATGGAAAAGAGCGCAATGGAAGCGCTCATCTCCCTGTGCCCGGCGGCGGCTGCTCACTTGGGGGGGGGGTCATTTTAGTTGGGGGGGCACATGGGGGGGCACAGCATGATGTAGGGGGGGCCGTGGCCCCCTCTGGCCCCCCCCTGGAGACGCCACTGCTCTCCTTGCAGCCTGGCCTCAGATAGAGACTCCTGTTCCTCCATGACTGGGATGAGCAGGTTGTCTCTCCCCTGCTCCTAAGTGAGGAATTACCAGGGCGACTTAGGGTTGATAGGAATCCTGAGTATGAGTCGTCCTACCATCGGGGTCCGCTCATACAGTGAGGAGTCAGGGAGAGGATTAGGGACGCGGTAGGAGGTGACCTGCTCCCTTATTACTCCTTTTGGCCAGGCTGATCCCCTTTACCCTCTGACACCGCAAGGTGGGGGGTTTCCCCCACTCCCCGTCGTAACAACGTGAGACACTTGAAGAGAGTAGTCAAGGACAATATGAACCAACAAGGACATGTCCTACTACAGTCTCTTGCTGAATGTGCAGCAGGCCACCCCCTGGGGCCCTATTAGAGGATCTAGTACCCAGGCGTAGGAATGGCCAAGTGGTATGGGGTGGCCTAAAATGTCCCTTAATGTTTTGTGTCACGGTGCTCCTACCTGGATACGGCTGGACCCCAGGTGTTGGCTCCGAAGCAGACAAATAGGGGGGAATAATTGAGGAATCAAAGAAATAATTGAGTCCAGACCTTGTGATGCAGTTGAATAGCAACTTTACTTTAGTAAACGTTCATCCAAGACCATCTTCAAACTTGATCTTGGTCCCAGCAGGCTTTAGCATTAAAACTCTGGCAGGCAAACTCAACTCTGCTACATATGTTGCTCTCTGGCTCTGCTGTGCTGACAAGCTAACTGTATGACTTGGCTTCTTCTTTATGCTGCAACTTCTCTCTTTGTAGTCAGGGAACTCTCCTCCTGTCTCCTGAGGCTTTAAGCTTTGGCTTCCATGGCCAGCAGAGCTGAGGGTGCTCTGGTTGGCTTAGGCACATCCAGCAGAGACGTGGTGCGATCATCGTTCCCCATCATTGTGCCCGCTCCATACAATGAAAAGTGTTTAGTGACGAAGTAATTAGTAATGAATCAAATTACTGGGTGAAGTTCAGATAAACTGCCAAACCGAATTTTCAAAACTTCGCTAATCTCTAACTAATACCCAAAACAAAGTGGCGGTAACTACAACCTTCATATTTGGTCTAAGATTTCCTTAATATAAAATATCAGGTGCAAGAGGTCTACAGACCTCCAACGTATCTACTGTATGTTATGTTCTTAATTGCTATTTCTTGTGTTTAATTTGATCCTTGAGCCTACTGTTTTCTTTTCTATGTCTCACACGTAGACAAAGTCATACTTCATCGCAAAAATACATTAGATATTTAGCACCATATCTGCTACAGTTTAGGTTTGTATATACAGGGAGTGCAGAATTATTAGGCATGTTGTATTTTTGAGGATTAATTTTATTATTGAACAACAACCATGTTCTCAATGAACCCAAAAAACTCATTAATATCAAAGCTGAATATTTTTGGAAGTAGTTTTTAGTTTGTTTTTAGTTTTAGCTATTTTAGGGGGATATCTGTGTGTGCAGGTAACTATTACTGTGCATAATTATTAGGCAACTTAACAAAAAACAAATATATACCCATTTCAATTATTTATTTTTACCAGTGAAACCAATATAACATCTCAACATTCACAAATATACATTTCTGACATTCAAAAACAAAACAAAAACAAATCAGTGACCAATATAGCCACCTTTCTTTGCAAGGACACTCAAAAGCCTGCCATCCATGGATTCTGTCAGTGTTTTGATCTGTTCACCATCAACATTGCGTGCAGCAGCAACCACAGCCTCCCAGACACTGTTCAGAGAGGTGTACTGTTTTCCCTTCTTGTAAATCTCACATTTGATGATGGACCACAGGTTCTCAATGGGGTTCAGATCAGGTGAACAAGGAGGCTATGTCATTAGATTTTCTTCTTTTATACCCTTTCTTGCCAGCCACGCTGTGGAGTACTTGGACGCGTGTGATGGAGCATTGTCCTGCATGAAAATCATGTTTTTCTTGAAGGATGCAGACTTCTTCCTGTACCACTGCTTGAAGAAGGTGTCTTCCAGAAACTGGCAGTAGGACTGGGAGTTGAGCTTGACTCCATCCTCAACCCGAAAAGGCCCCACAAGCTCATCTTTGATGATACCAGCCCAAACCAGTACTCCACCTCCACCTTGCTGGCGTCTGAGTCGGACTGGAGCTCTCTGCCCTATACCAATCCAGCCACGGGCCCATCCATCTGGCCCATCAAGACTCACTCTCATTTCATCAGTCCATAAAACCTTAGAAAAATCAGTCTTGAGATATTTCTTGGCCCAGCCTTGACGTTTCAGCTTGTGTGTCTTGTTCAGTGGTGGTCGTCTTTCAGCCTTTCTTACCTTGGCCATGTCTCTGAGTATTGCACACCTTGTGCTTTTGGGCACTCCAGTGATGTTGCAGCTCTGAAATATGGCCAAACTGGTGGCAAGTGGCATCTTGGCAGCTGCACGCTTGACTTTTCTCAGTTCATGGGCAGTTATTTTGCGCCTTGGTTTTTCCACACGCTTCTTGCGACCCTGTTGACTATTTTGAATGAAACTCTTGATTGTTCGATGATCACGCTTCAGAAGCTTTGCAATTTTAAGAGTGCTGCATCCCTCTGCAAGATATCTCACTATTTTTGACTTTTCTGAGCCTGTCAAGTCCTTCTTTTGACCCATTTTGCCAAAGGAAAGGAAGTTGCCTAATAATTATGCACACCTAATATAGGGTGTTGATGTCATTAGACCACACCCCTTCTCATTACAGAGATGCACATCACCTAATATGCTTAATTGGTAGTAGGCCTTCGAGCCTATACAGCTTGGAGTAAGAGAACATGCATAAAGAGGATGATGTGGTCAAAATACTCATTTGCCTAATAATTCTGCACGCAGTGTATATGCAACCATACTGTATAAAAGGACTCCAAATGCTTTTCCAAATAAATGTGTGTGTGTGTGTGTGTGACAGTCAAAGAAAATACTAAGACAAAATGTTTGCACAGCTCACCCAAAGTCCATAATGTCCAAAACCTCCCGATGAGTAGCAAAAAAGGCTGCACGTATGAGTCCCCTGGATCTGGGGTGATGGAACAGCTTCAATTCCAAATTTAGAATTCTGAGTGATAGTCGACTTGCAGAAAAGGAAATAGCCTTGTCCACTTGATGGAGAGCTTCTGAAGTTTAATATCTGAACAAGAACAGTATAATTTGTCTATATGCCCCTTGCTTGATTAGTCAGGGCAGGAGCTTAAAGGGTTTTTCCAGGATTCTAATATTTATGGAGTATACAGTGATGGCTAACCTCTGGCACTCCAGCTGTGGTACAACTACAGCTAGAGTGCCGGAGGTTAGCCAACACAGGAGTATAGGATAGACCATCAGTATTAGATCAGCGGGAGTCAACTCCCAGAACCTCCTTTTGATCTGCAGGAGTGAGCATCCTGCTTGTTTACCTGGCACAGCTCCATAATTTTGAGAGTGACTATGCTTGGTACTGCAGCCCACTGTAGCTAAGGTACAGTAAGTAGGACTGAGGCAATTATAGTGACAGCCACTGAATGGATATCAGAACTACAGACAGTGTGATTCCCAGTGTATCAGTGGTTTGCCCGGGCACCTCATATAAGTTATACTTATCCTGCTCCCCGGCACACGCGTCACTCCTGATCCCCGCACGGCCGCCGCTGCATCTCCCCATCGCACAGTTATAAAAATCCGGGGGAAAGGGGGTCGCAGCCAATAGAAGCCCGTGACAGGGACGAGCAGCCCTAGCATCACCCATGAGGTGCATGGGCACTGGGGGGGGGGTCATTATAGGGGATAACCCCTTTGATGATATATAACACGAGTCTCTACTGAGCATAATACCACATATACTTAAAGAGGACCTTTCACCACTCCTGACATGCCTGTTTTAATAGCTTCATGTGCAGTGGGTCCCTCCCACCAGGGCTCTGTAAGAGGAAAAAGAGTACTTGTTTTTGTGACACCAGTTGCAGTGAAGCAACAGGGGCACAGGGCCCCTTTTTAGTGATGTAGTAGATGGTACACAGGTGTAGGAATGCCAGAGTGGTGTAGGGTGGCCTAAATGTCCCTTTAAGTATATTTGTGCACGTGTCGTGGTGCTCCTACCTAGATACGCTGGACCCTAGGTGTTGGCACCAAAGCAATAAAAGGGGGTTGTTGATGAAAGGGATGGAGAAATAAATTGAGTCCAGACCTTGCAATGAAATTGATAACAGCTTTATTTTGCATAAATGTTTCTCGAAACAGACTCAGGCTTTATATTGGTTCCCAGCAGGCTTTAGCATGTAAACTGGCAGGCAAACTCATCTCTGCTATGTCTGGTGCTCTCTGGCTCTGCTGTGCTGACAGACTTAAATAGATTCTCTGCAGGATGCTGCAACTTTTCTCTTGCAGTCTGACTTTAGGTTAGTCCAGGGAACTATATTTCCTGGCTTCAGAGGCTCCAAGCTCCTGCCTCCACATCCAGCTGAGCTGAAGTTGCTCCAGCTGGCCTGGGCAAGGCATGTCCGACAGGGACATGCACCTGCTTCCTTCCTCTAGCAGGGGGTAATCTAGACCTTCCCCTAGAAGTCTCCTCCCTTCCCTAGAAAGAGGGTTACAATGGAAAGAAGAGTTCCATTCTCCATAAGTGTAGCTCTGCCATGCTTGCTGCCACCCTTTGGTGAACCAGGCAAATTGCATGATAACATAGTTGCAAAATAGGAAATGCACATTGTGAAGGACTTGGAAACAAATACACAGGATGACACTAGGTTAACCATAAAAGATAGTAGCGAGGTGCAGAAGTGGTAATGCCACTCTGGGTCATTACACATGTATTCCCCATGTAATAACAATTCTGGAACATCTATTCTTATGGCTCTATGTTGTGCCATTCCTTTATTATTTCTACTAGAAGTTATGAATGAATTGCTAGCAGTCTGCAGTAAGGGTACAGAGGGGAGGTAACAAGTTGGGGGTGCGTACCTGCACACACTCACTCTATCCAATCAGTGCTGCCATTTTCAAACTGTGCAGGTCCACACCCCCAACTGGTTACCTCCCCTCTGTACCCTTACTGCAGACTGCTAGAAATAAATTTATAATGTTTAGTAGAAATAATAAAGGAATGGCACAACATAGAGCCATAAAAATAAATGCTCCAGAATTGTTATTACATGGGGAATGCACGAAGCTATTAAAACAGGCATGGCAGGAGAGGGGACAGGTAGAGTTGAGCAAACCCCAACTGTAAAGTTCGAGTTCGTACCGAGCTTTAGGATTTTTGGACCCCGGACCCGAACCCGAACATTTCAGTAAAAGTTCGGGTTCGGGTTCGGTGCTCGGCGATTTATTGCCACTTTTTGAAAGGCTGCAGAGCAGCCAATCATCAAGCGTTTAACTCTGTGCCCTTAGAAGTCATCACAGCCATGCCTACTAATGGCATGGCTGTGATTGGCCAGTGCAGCATGTGACCCAGCCTCTATATAAGCTGGAGTCATGTAACGCTGCACGTCACTCTGCTGTGCTTAGTGTAGGGATAGGATGCTGCTGCTGTGAGGGAGAGAATAGGAAAGAAATTTTAATCAGAAATGCAATTGAACTCAGCGATCTACATAGATTTAGTTGTATGGGTGCAGTGCACAATCTTTTTACCCTGTCCTGAGCCCAGTGACACAGAAAAATAACTTTTATCCGTCTGTTAGTTAGGTGGGTGGCGGCCATTTTATGCAAGTTCAGTGCTCCAGCACAGCATATGTGCTTTTGTGACATTGAAATCCAAGCTTGAAATACTGCAATAATAATCTGGTTTTTAAAAAACACCCTTTTTTGGCAATATCCTACATCTGGTGCCTTTGCAGCATCAGTCAGTGTGCAATTTAAGCTAGAAATACAGCTATAATTTTCTGGGTTTTTAAAAACATCCTTTTTGGGCAAAATACACAACTTTACAGCCCTCGCTGCATCTTTCAGTGTGAAATTCAAGCGTTATATACTGCTGTCATATTCTGTTATTCAAAAAACACCCATTTTGGGCAAAATACTTAATATTGCAGCCTTTGCTGCATCTGTGATTGTTAAAAACACGCTTGAAATACTTCAATAATTTTCTGGCTTTGAAAAAACAAGAATTTTTGGCAATACCCTCCATCTGGGGCCTCTGCCACATTAATCAGTGTGCATTTTAAGCTAGAAATACAGCTATAAGTTTCTGGGTTTTAAAAGCACCCATTTAGGGCAAAATACTTAATTTACGGCCTTGTCTGCATCTGTCAGTGTGAGATACACGCTTTAGATACTGCTGTGCTATTCTGGTATAAAAAAAACACCCATTTAGGGCAAAAATCTTAATTTTGCAGCCTTTGCTGCATATGTCATTGTGAGATACACCCTTTAGATACTGTTGTTCTATTCTGTTATAAAAAAAACACCCATTTTGGGCAAGATCCTAAATTTGAGAAATATGAGGAGAGCGTCAAATAAGGGACGTGGTCCCGGTCGTGGTGCTGCTGGCGGAGCTCCTGTTGCAGGGAGAGGACGTGGTCGATCTGTGCCAGTTACATGCACAAGTGAAACACCTTCCTTAGGTGCGAGTAGGCGACAGAACCTTCAGCGGTATTTGGTCGGGCCTAATGCGGCTTTACGAATGGTGAGGCCAGAACAAGTACAGGCGATAGTAGATTGGGTTGCTGACAGTGCCTCCAGTTCCTTCACATTGTCTCCCACCCAGTCTCCTGCTGAAAGATCAGAGTTGACACCTGCAGCCGATGACCATCAGTCTTTCACCTCACCCCCTTGCAAATCAGCCAAGCAGTCTGAGCCCCAAGTCATGCAGCAGTCTCTTCTGCTTTTGGATGACTCTGTTAGCAGGGTTTCCCAGGGCCATCCACCTAGCCCTGCCCCAGAAGTGGAGGAGATTGAGTGCACCAATGCCCAACCACTTATGTTTCAAGATGAGTACATGGCAGGACCATCGCAGCACGTCTCGGATGATGACGAAACACAGCTGCCAACTTCTGGGGCTTTTGAAAGTGTGCAGACTGACAAGGAGGGCAGGGGTGAAGACTGGGTGGAAGATGATGTGGAGGACGATGAGGTCCTCAACCCCACATGGAATCAAGGTCATGCAAGTGACCTGTAAAGTTCGGAGGAAGAGGCGCTGGTCGCACAGAGCCACCTGCGCAGCAGAAGAGGGAGCAGGGTGCAAAAGCCGAGCAGCAGTCCCCAAGACAGTACGCCTGCTACTGCCCACCGCAGCAAGGGACCGAGCACACCAAAGCCAGCTCCAAGGAGTTCCCTGGCGTGGCAGTTCTTCAGATAATGTGCTGACGACAAGACATGAGTGGTTTGCATGCTGTGCAATCAGAGCCTGAAGCGAGGCATAAACGTTCTCAACCTGAGCACAACCTGCATGACCAGGCATCTAAGTACAAAGCAAGAGCTGCAGTGGAGTAGAACCCTCAAAAACCAAGAAAGGTCTCTGGCTCCTCCTGCTTCTTCTTCTGCTGCAGTCTCGGCCTTTTCATCCACCTCTGGAGTGACAGTGCCACCTGGCACCCCACAAACAGAGGATCTGCCAGCAACACCAACACCTGGGTCACCAAGCATCTCCACAATGTCCCACGGAAGCGTTCAGCTCTCCATCTCCCAAACACTGTAGCGGAAGAGGAAGTACCCCCCTACCCACCCACGATCCCTGGCCCTGAATGCCAGCATTTTGAAATTACTGCCCTTTAAAATGCTGTCATTCCGTCTGGTGGAGACGGAGAGTTTTAAAAGCCTTATGGCTGTGGCTGTCCCACAGTACGTCGTGCCCAGCCGCCACTATTTTTCCAGGCGTGCCATCCCTTCCTTGCACAACCAAGTGGGGGACAAAATCAGGTGTGCACTGCGAAACGCCATCTGTGGCCAGGTGCACCTCACTACAGATACGGGGACCAGTAAGCACGGTCAGGGACGTTATATCTCCATAACTGCACACTGGGTAAATGCAGTGGCGGCTGGGCCTGAGGCGGATAGCAGTTTGCCTCCTGTTGCTTCCTCCTCCTACTCCGCTTCCTCATCCTCTACCGGCTCCTAATCCGGTCAGCGTAACACCTTCACCACCAACTTCAGCACAGCCAGTGGTAAACAACAGCAGGCAATTTTAAAACTCATCTGTTTGGGGGACAAACCCCACACCGCGCAGGAGCTGTGGACGGGCCTTGAATAACAGACCGATGAGTGGTTTGTGCCAGTCAGCCTCAAGCCCGGCGTGGTGGTGTGCGATAATGGGCAAAATATCGTAGCAGCTCTGGGACTAGCCGGTTTGACGCACATCCCTTGCCTGGCGCATGTGCTGAATTTAATGGTGCAGAGATTTCTTAAAAATTATCCCGATATGTCAGAGCTGCTGCATAAAGTACGGGCCTTCTATGCGCGCTTTTGGCGTTCTCACCCTGCTGCTGCTCGCCTGTCAGCGATGCAGCGTAACTTCCGCCTTCCCGCTCACCGCCTCATATGCGACGTGCCCACAAGGTGGAACTCCACCTTGCACATGCTGGCCAGACTGTGTGAGCAGCAGCAGGCGATAGTGGAGTTTCAGCTGCAGCACGCACGGGTGAGTCGGTCTGCGGAACAGCACCACTTCACCACCAATGAGTGGGCCTCCATGCGAGACCTGTGTTCCTTGTTGCGCTGTGTCGAGTACTCCATCAACATGGAGAGTGCCAATAACGCCGTTCTCAGCATTACTATCCCACTTCTATGCCTCCTTGAAGAAACGCTGCTGGCGATGATGGAAGAGGATGTGGCACAGGAGGAGGAGGAAGAGGGATCATTTCATAGGGTTTCTCGCCAGTCATTCACAAGTGGCTCTGAGGGTGGGTTCCTGCACCAACAAATGCCAGGTACACAATTGTCCAGCCAGGGCATAGTTCTGGAGGATGACGAGGTGGAGGATGAGGAGGAGGAGACCATGTTCACAGCAGGGTGGCACCCAGACCAGCTCATGGCTTTCACTGGTGTGTGGCTGGGGGGATACAGAGGACACAGACGATACACCTCCCACAGAGGACAGCTTTTCTTTGCCTCTGGGCAGCATGACACACATGAGCGATTACATGCTGCAGTGTCTCCGCAATGACCGCCGAGTTGGCCACATTCTAACTTGTGCTGATTACTGGGTGGCCACGCTGCTGGATCCCCGTTACAAGGACAACGTACTGTCCTTAATTCCCTCACTGGAGCGTGATCGTAAGATACGCGAGTACAAGCGCACGCTGGTAGACGCGCTGCTGGTGGAGCTGGAGCAGTATGTGTGCACACGCCTACACGTACTAAATGACGGGTCTGCCCCCTTCAACTTCTAAGTCTCCAAATTGGGCACATGGCCTGAGCTTGCCCTTTACGCCTTGGAGGTGCTGGCCTGCTCTGCACCCAATGTATTATCTGAACGTGTGTTTATCACGGCAGGGGGCGTTATCACAGACAAGCGCAGCCGCCTGTCCACAGCCAATGTGGACAAGCTCGCGTTCATTAAAATGAACCAGGCAAGGATCCCACAGGACTTGTCCGTACCTTGTGCAGAATAGACATGTATACCGGACTTAACCAGCCATTGTTATACTACAGCGCAATTGCTCATTCTTGTATTTTGGATATTTCACACTCTTCTGGAGTGTAACCTAATTAAAAAAGATATATATATATATTAAAACCAAAATCCAGTGTTGGCTACCTCGTCCTCCTCCACTGCTGCTTCCACCTACACCGCTACGTCCACCGCCTCCTCAAACTCCTACTCCATATGGACCTCCACCTCATAAATTAAATTTTTTTTCTTTTAATTTGTACGTATTTTATTTTATGTCATTTTACTAATCTGTCTGTTAAGTTTTCAGGTGAAATTCACCAATTTTGGGTGGGATATACCACTGCTATACCTAGTAGACAGGTAAAAAAAATTCACTAATTTGACTGTTACATTTTTGGGTGAAATTCACCAATTTTTAGGTGTGATATACCACTGCTCTACCTAGTAAACTGGTAAAAAAAATCACTAATTTGACTGTTACATTTTCGGGTGAAATTCACCAATTTTTGGGTGTGATATACCCATGCTCTACCTAGTAGACAGGTTAATAAATTTCACAAATTTTTCTGTTACATTCTTGGGTTGATATTTTACAATTTTTGCAGTGAATAAACCCCTGCTCTGCATAGGTGACAGGGACCGAAATGTTAAAAAATAATATGTTCCATTGGTGGGTGTCATTAACCCTTTTCTGGCGATGAAAAACCCCTGCTCTGCATAGGTGACAGGGACTTGAATTTCTAAAATTCGTCTTTAATTGGCCCTTTCATTCAATCCTTCTGCTTTTATAAGCCGATAACTGTGATCAACATGGTAGGCTCAGAAAAGAACATCGAAAGTTGATAGAGAAGATATCCAAATGGATGGTGGACGTCACAGGGACGTGCGATCAGGCATAAGTTATCTAGAGTCAACAAAGCAGCAGCAGGGCCTCTCCTGGCTAACGTTTCCAAATCCAAAATACCCTATTGACATTCCATATAATTTTTTATTCATCATTCCAATAACAGAGCATCTTAAGAGTCCTGTATTGTTATTTATCGTCACTACCTCCCCGAGTCGGGAGTGGGTAATTGCCGCACTCCCCCTCCTTAACTTGGAAGCTTATGCTTCAATACTTTGTCCCACATTTCCGCTTGATTACATTTAATTTCATCCATTGACCTCCCTTGGATGTGGTATCCCTTTCTCAGGCTCCCTCTCCGGCCTGAAACCCTAATTACCCGCCACCCGTGATCACCCTGGTAGGCGCATAAAAGAACATCGAAAGTTGATAGAGAAGATATCCAATTGGATCGTGGACATCACGGGGACTTGCGACATGGTGGAGCAGTATGTGTGCAGACTCCTACACGTAATGAATGATGGGTCTGCCCCCTTCAACTTCTGGGTTTCCAAATTGGGCACATGGCCTGAGCTTGCCCTTTACGTCTTGGAGGTGCTGGCCTGCCCTGCAGCCAGTTTATTGTCTGAACGTGTGTTTAGCACGACTGGGGGGGTTTTCACAGGTTATATTTCCCAATGTTTTGGGGTGTACCCTAATTTAAAAAAATAAAAATAAATTTAAAACCAAAAAGCAATGTAGGCTACCTCCTCCTCCTCCACCGTCGCTTCCACCTACACCGCCACATCCACCGCCTCCTCAACCTCCTACTCCATATGGACCTCGTCCTCCTAGATCAAGATTATTATTTTTTATTTTTACGTATTTTATGTTATTTAAAGTCATTTCCCTATCCACATTTGTTTGCAGAGCACTTGTCATGCTCTTAACCACATTTTGATGACCTTTGCAGCCCTCTAGCCCTTTCCATGACATTTTTACAGTGATTTTAGTGCTCAAAAGTTCGGGTCCCCATTGACTTCAATGGGGTTCGGGGTCAAGTTCGGGTCCCAAACTCAAACTTTTTTGTGAAGTTCGGCTGAACCCGAACATCCAGGTGTCCGCTCAACTCTAGTGACAGGTCCTCTTTAAATGTCCATATTTCAGCAGTCTCAAGTAAGGAGAAGCTCCTCTTTTGACCAACTTTCAACTTCGTGCAGACTTCAGTTAGAAAATGGAATATTGTACGCCAAATATAAGCAAATCACTGAATAGTTGCAATGAGGCATGAGAAGACCTTCATTTATCTCATGTATACATAGTAATAGCAGGATTATATGTTCTTTGTAGTCTGGGTGTTTAGAAAGCTTTCAGCTACATTTCATTGGGATGTAATTTCAAGAATGGATTTAACAGTAAAATGATCCTCATTTATAGCAGACAAGTTCATAACGCCTAACAAAGAAAAAACAAGGAATTTAAGACTCAAGTAAGAAAAAAAGCATTTAATAAGGTTCTCAGGAGATTTTCCAGAGGTGTGCATTCAGAAAGTATTATTACACTGGCTGATGACATTAAAGAGTTACATCAAGGCTCCTCTAAGCATGTAACACCGGCATAGGGATTAGCAAACAATGAGGAACCCAGACATTGTAAGGGATAAGTACCAATCCATCTCTGTGTAGCAAAACGTCTCTACAAGGCATAAAGGCATGAAACCAATCCACATATCTGGAGCCTACAGACATGGACTGTCTAAAACCTTATGGTCACTTCAGACTGAACAATTCAGCAGGCAATTGTCAGGAAGGAACCTTCTTGGCAAGTGACTGCTTGTCAGTGAAGGAGACTGCTGCATTTAAATACAGCAGTCTCCTCCACCGTATTTGCCCCTATACAGAACCATTGTTCGGTGGCTGCAGAGCGTGTTTACACAGCACGACCTGCTGCCGGCAAACGACGATTTAGGTGCCTACATAAACGAATGAAGAGCGTTTTGCTCTTTCATCTTGTAATTGGAAGATACACTGCCAGATAATTGCTAACAAGCTTTCCTATGAACACTCGTTAGTGATTATCTGGCAGATTTGTGTAAAACGACCTTAAGGCTCTGCCCATCAAGTAGGCTATATCTTAAAGAGATTAGCTCATCAAGGCAACCCCAATACTGTAAGGGCCTATGGTCATCCAGGGGGATCCTCACTCACTTGTGACATCCCTCTATAAGTTGAGTGGAGAGCTGTTCTCTAAAGGGGATGTCCTATGACCTGTGCAGGTAACTCTGCACCTGATTATTGCACACAAAATCATATTGTTTCCATATTTTTCTTGGACAACGTATAATCATTCTTTTATATACAGGTCATGGAATAACTATGTAATCAGCAGGGTATGACTGCTGGGCAGGGGCAATACTAGGTTAAAACATTCACGGCCTGGGCCCCTGATGTTTTGTCCCAGGCCTGAATGTCCTGCCTGCCAGCTAGATACAACTGTATTGCCGTCCTCAGGACAGCAATACAATTAAATCTAATACATTGGAAGAGCTAAAGGACCTGTGAGGACATCACAGATCATGTGACCAGTAAAACAGGCAGTGGTTGAGAAGGACCTGCGATGATGTCACCATCATGTGACCAGTGCAGGAGAGGACGGCAGTGAAGAGCAGAAGTCCTGGGGGAAGAAGCTGTGGTGAGGTCTGCTACATGAGCAGAGGTAAGTGAAGGCAGAGGCAGAGGAATGCTGGGAGTTGTGGTTATTTAACTGGGACTGTGTGTTAGGACTGAAGGGTGGGATGTTATTTACATGGAACTGTGTGTTGGAGGTGGCTGGGGAGAGGGTCATGTTATTTAGATGGGACTGTATGTTGTTGATGGCTGTAGGAGGGAGTGATGTTATTTACATAGGGTGGCCAGACATCCGGTTTTAGCCCGTACAATTCGGTTTTCTGGCTCCCTGTCTTCTGTCCGGCGCAGTGCCTGGAAGGACACAGGGATGTCCACACTTTCAGTAGCTCACACTCAGACAGCAGCATTGCCCTGTCTGAGCGTGAGCTGCAGCAACTAACTGAGGCTTCTCTTACCCCCAGTCAGTCACTAGCTGGCTCCCTGTGGCTGACTGAGGGGGAGAGAAGCACCTGACTTCCCCCAGCTCACCTTCCCCTCCCCCATCTTCCCTCTCCTCCCCCCCATTCTTTTCCCGTCCGGCAATTGGGGTGTGGCTTTGCGGAGGTGGGCGTGGCTTCACTGAGAAAAGGTGTGGATTATAGGTTTGGGGGCGTGGCCGGTGAGGTCCAGTGAAGCCAGTGGCAACCCTATATTTACATGGGACTGAATGTTGGAGGGGGCTGGGGCAGGGTGATGTTGAAGGCGGCTGTGGGAGGGGATTACGTTATTTACAAGGGACTAAATGTTACAGGGGTCTGAGGGTGGAGGTGATGTTATTTACATGGGACTGAATGTTGAGGAGGCAATGTTATTTACCTGGGACTGTATGTTGAAGGTAGCTGGTGGGGGGGAATGATGTTATATACATGGGACTCAATGTTGAGGAGGCAATGTTATTTACCTGGGACTGTATGTTTAAGGTAGCTGGTGGGGGGGGAATGATGTTATATACATGGGACTGAATGTTGAGGAGGTGATATTAACATGGGATTGCATGTTGGATGTGGCTGGGGTGAGGGTGATATTATTTACTTTGGACTGTATGTTAAAAGTGGCTGGGGAGTAGGTGATGTTATTTACATGGGACTGTATTTTGGAGGGGGCTGTAGATAGAGAGGAATGTTATTTACATGGGACTGTATATTGGAGGAGGCTGGAGAGATGGTGTGATGTTATTTACATGGGACTCTATGGCGGAGGGAGGAAAATAGTGCTATTTACATGGGACTATATATTGGAGGGGCTGAACGTAGGGGAGTGATGTTATTCACATAGGACTGTATTTTGGAGGGTGCAAGAGAGATGGTGTGATAATATTTACATGGGACTGTATGGTGAAGGGAGGAATATAACTGCAGGGGGCATTCTGAACACTGGAGTCACCAGGGCAAGCATTACAACAGTAGGGGGCAGTATAAATACTGTGGCCAGAGGTCACACTACGTTTTTTCCAGAAGAGTACAAATACTCCTCCGACCATTTTCGAGGAGGAAAGTTACGGCAATTAAAATACATAATACATAGGCCTGCACTCGCTCACATCTGCATTGGAAGCTGTGTTTGGAGCCTCTGTTGCAGATTCTGTTGAGAGACCAGACAAAGCCTCATATGCAGCACTTTTTTGTCTGGTAACTCTGAACGAAAACTGAACGGATCCCATCATAGTCGGCAGAGTCTGTTCAGCTTCTTCCCTGTGGGGTGACAGGAGGAGGGGCGAGCAGGGTCACCAGTGGAGTGACAGGAGGAGGGGGGAGCAGGGTCACTAGTGGGGCGACAGGAGGAGGGGGAGCAGAGGGAGCAGGGTCACTGGTGGGGGGGAGCAGGGTTACTAGTGGGGTGACAGGAGGAGGGGGGAGCAGGGTCACTAGTGGGGGGAGCAGGGTTACTAGTGGGGTGACAGGAGGAAGGGGCAGCAAAGTCACTAGTGGTGACAGGAGGAGGGGTGGAGCAGAGAACTGGGAGACTGGACGGAAAAATGATTGGGGGTGGGGGGGAATCACTTACTTGAAGACTGACAGGCCGGGCTTTTCACCTCCACAACACGGCCAGAGGGGTCACATGCCTGGGGGAAGGTCTTCTATCTGACCAGTCACATAAGTCCGCGGCTCCTTAGCTTTCCAGCGGCCCTGTCATGTTTGCCAGGGTCCTTGGGCAGCGCGCCCTGCTCTCCTTACTACAGCCACCCCCGGGAGCCAACCCATCCTACTTCCAGCTCCCGCAGGCTTTCCCTGCCTCACCCAACCTGTATTGCTCTGGCGCGTCAATACCCAACCAATAACAAAGCTCCTTGCTGTAAGAAGCTTTGTGCTTTATTATTGGTTATTTCAGGCACAGGCAGCATCGCTGAGCTGCCTGTGCCATTCACAGCGCTCAATGCGCTCATGAATGGGGGGGAAAAATCTAAGGCGTATTGGTATTTTCCAGGGAGTAAAATTGCCTGAACAAGCATCATAGACGCTTGTACAGGCGTTATTGCGGTCTTTGCTGGGGGCATTGTAGGGGTATTATAAATCCAGGGGACATTATAGGCATTCTTATTGCTACTGGGGGCTCTATAGGAGTGACTTATAGATCCGCCTTATTTCTACTAAGATCACTATGGAGGCCATATTACTACTAAGGGGTCTGTAGATGGCTTTATTACCACTGGGGGAACAATAGCAGAATAACACTGTGGGGGCTCCAGGTTGGGAGATGGTGATAGAAATGTGAGCAAAGCTAAGAGGTCTGTGTGTCACACTCTGCAAAGATGAGGCATGGCTGAAAGAAGTTCTATGGACCAAATGGAGAAAATGATAAGATCTACACAGAGCAGACCTCACCTGGAGGCACTGGATGTGACAGGTATGTGCTGCTGTATAGCAAGTACAGCAAAATGCCCCCCCCCCCCTAACTGATTGCAGCAGCAGGTCGAGCATATGCACTGCCACTCCATTCATCTCTTTTAGACTGCTAGAGAGAGCTGAGTACAAGAGATATTGCCAGCAGTGCCATAAAGATGAATAAAGTAGCAGTGCGCATGTTCGACCTGTCAAGCCATCCATTTCAGGGTCCCTGTGGGATATGGGGCCCTTGTTATCATGAATGGTGGGTCCCAGCAGTGTGACCCCCACAGATCTAACAGTTATTCCCTATCCCTATCCAATCGAAATTCCCTTTCAAATGTTCAGCAGTTTTCAAACCAGTGTCTGAATCTGAATACTTTTGTAATTCCATGTAATTAGAAATTTAGGGCAGTCAGTGAGCTATGTAATAGAATTTATCTGTATAGCACCACCTGCTGTTTGTTTGCTTTCCTATTTTTCTGTCCACCTCTTCGAGGTGGACGCACATGCACAGTTCCGTCCTTCAGCTGGCTCCTGAGCACTGATAGGGAGAGAGCTAAAGCTGAAAGGACATGATCCCTGAGCTAGACATGCCCCCTGAGCTGCCAGCCTGATATAAATCTAGCAGAGCAAATGGAACAATGGATGAGATCACTGGATCCATGTGAGGTACAGGGCTGGTTCTAGCTTTGTTAGAAAGAGGCTGTCATATGATGTCTGATTATCCTTTTTTTTACATTACTTATGGAATAAGCCCTTTAAGTTGTCACAATAATAAATTATCTAATAAAAAGGACAGTGTGGGCTATTCTGAGCAACTCAGATGTCATAAGATTGTCCAATATTTTTGGTCTTTTGCCTGAGGGTGGTGGCTGATTATGGACTGCCCTGCAAAGCAAACTGGTTGCCATAATGAGCATTCATAAATCTTGTCTGACAGTACTGTAGTCATGTATAGCCCTGCATCTACTCTGTCAATGTTCAAAGAAATACCAGTCCAAAACGTTGTATAAGTGTTGGTCGTTCTACTGACTGTACCAGTGATCACCAGATAGATCCGAAAATAACAAATCTAGTCCAAATGTAACAGGAACACTCAAAATGTAATATCTTAATCAAAAAACGCGAGTGTCAAAAAGTTCTGAAAATTATCAATAAATATTTATTAGTATCTCATAATTCAAACATAGCAATGATTATGAGCCTAATATCAACCCCACCTAATTCCAGGCGGGTGCCACAGGATCAAAAGAATGCAACCAAGCACAATCAAGAAGAAGTAGAACATATGTGTCTACAAGAAGAAGAAGAAAATCCCTTTATTGTCCCTCAGTGGGGAAATTTTGGCATAACAGCAGCAATCACATTCACAACAGGAGAAAAATAAGATCAATTAGAAACTAAAGAGTAAAATACAAGAAAAAAATAACAGAATTTACTTTAAATATTCACTACTGGGTTTCTGGGAACAGTGGTGGTTATTACTAACCGCTGCTGGGAGGTAGGACCTCCGATAACGTTCTGTCATGCACCTAGGATGCAGCAGTCTGTCACTGAAGGAGCTCTCCAGCTCCACAACAGCTTCGTGCATGGGGTGGGAGACATTGTCCAACAGTGATGTTAATTTTGCTAGAGTTATTCTGTCACCCACCTCCTGCACTGGATCAAGGGGACAACCTAGGACAGAGCTTGCCTTCTTAATGAGCTTATCTTATCTCTGTCTTTCAGCCACAGATAAGCTGCTCCTCCATCAAACCACACCATAGAATGTGGCTAATGCCCCAACTGAGTCAAAGAAGGTCTTTAGGAGCGTCCCCTGCACTCCAATGGACCTCAGTCTTTTCAACAGATAGAGTCTGCTCTGACCCTTTTTGAAAAGAGCATCAGTGTTATGGCTCCAGTCCAGTTTGTTGTTCAGGTGAACACCCAGGTACTTATAAGAAACAGTCCACCACCTCAATGTCCGTTGCCTGTATGTTCACCAGAACCAAAGCAGAGGGCCTGTGTCTGCGGAAATCCACCACCAGCTCCTTGGTTTTGCCCGCGTTGATCTGGAGCTGGTTCCTCTGACACTAGTCCACAAAAACCTGTGTCCCCTGTCTGTACTCTGAGTCGTCCTCACCTGTGATAAGGCCGACTATGGCAGAGTCATCAGAGAACTTCTGTAGGTGGCAGCCTGGGGAGTTGATGGAAAAGTCTGCAGTTCCCTGTGATGCCCCTGTACTGCAGATCATCCTTTCGGACACAACCCTGAGATTCAACAAACTGTGTGCATTCTGTGAGGTAGTCAAGTATCCAATGTGACATGTGGTGGTCGACTCCTGCCATTTCCAGCTTGTCCCTCAGAAGTCCAGGTTGGATGGTGTTAAAAGCACTGGAGAAATCAAAAAACATGATCCTCACAGTGCTTCCAGGCCTCTCCAGGTGAGTTAGAGCTCGGTGTAGGAGGTAGATGATGGCATCATCCACCCCGATGCCAGGCTATTAGGCAAACTGCAATGGATCCAATGTAGACCTCAGCGGGGGGGCGAAGATGGTTGAGAACCAGCCTCTCGAGGGTCTTCATCAAGTGTGAGGTCAGTGCTACCGGCCTGTAGCTGCTGAGGTCTTTCGGGTGTGAGGTCTTTGGCACTGGTACCACACAGGAGGTCTTCCACAGCTGTGGAACCTTCCCCAGCCTCAGGCTCATGTTGAACATGTGACCCATGATGCCACACAAGGCTGGATGCATATGTAACAATGCTTAACTATACAGGACCCATTACTGTGTTCACCTGAATGCGGGTGGAAATGATGCAATGTAAGCTATTAAACACAATCAACAAGGCATACCTAAAGTGCTGTAGTGCAAGTGGCGCAGATCCTCAACGTGCGTTTCGCATCCTGTGCTTCGTCAGGAGGAGTCTCCTCCTGACGAAGCACATGACGTGAAACGCGCATTGATGATCTGCACCATTTGCACTTCAGCACTTTAGGTACGCCTTGTTGATTGTGTTTAATAGCTTACATTGCAGCATTTCCACCCGCATTCAGGTGAACACAGTAATGGGTCCTGTATAGTTAAGCATTGTTACATATGCATCCAGCCTTTGTTTGTAGACACATATGTTCTCCTTCTTCTTGATTGTGCTTGGTTGCATGCTTTTGATCCTGTGGCACCCGCCTGGAATTAGGTGGGGTTGATATTAGGCTCATAATCATTGCTACCTATTATACCAGTATGAGGCATCCTTTGAGTGGTATTTTTGTTTTGTATTCCCTATTATATAGCACTGTATTGTATGTTTGAATTATGAGATACTAATAAATATTTATTAATAATTTTCAGAACTTTTTGACACTCGTGTTTTTTTAATTAAGATGTGACTGTACCAGTAAGTAGTCATCCTGTATCAGCTAAACTTTTATGTTTGTCTAACTTTACTGTCATAGCATTTGACCATGGACAGCTACCATGGGTCTGTTCCCGTTAGTCTACAACCATACAATCCAGAACTGCTAAGAATAGAATTCGGAGTGGCTCAAAGATGAAACAAATCAGCTTCATGACTTAATTGTTAGGCAGATGGATACTTTGAGATGGAGCCAGCAATTAGATGCTCAGACAGAATGACTTGATCAGACTGGGCACCATCATAATTCTTTCTGTTACTTCAACCACAGTTTCCAGGGCATGTGCAGGACAATCTGGTAAATTTTTCATGTTTCAAGATGGGATAGGTCCAAGATAAAAGCTGATAATAAGAGGACAATGCAAACAAAATATTCGCTCCTAGGGTACCCAGTGACTTTGGAGGTAAACCAATGCAGGACATTCTGTTCTAATTGCAAATTTTGATCAATATGGCATGATCATCGGCCAACTGCCCTTCATTAGTTCCAATCTGAACACTACATTTTATCCAAGCATATCAGTCATGAGACTATTTACTGCTGAGTTATACTGGAATGTGACAAAATACTAATATTGCATGACTAAAGTCACCACTATGATATAAAGAACAATTCGGGTAATGATCCATCATCCAGAGATCAACCGTAACAACCATGCTAAACCCTCTCTATGTAATCCATGGGGCGGTGGATACATATAGTTCTAGCTGTACAGTAGATGGTCCACTTGGTCTTTTCTTCTGTTGGCTGTGCCACTACCACCATTCCCTACTAAGACTATAGTAGCAGTGCCACACAGTGCTTAAGTAAATACTGTCATACAGGGCTCAAGTAACACGAACATACAATGACCAAATAACAACTCCATACATGAAGGAATCTACTAACATATAGTTATATGATGTCTACCTAATACTGCTGTACAACTAAAATTGAGATTCCTGGTGGCCGCAAGCCACTACTGTCAGGCCATCTCTGATGCCCCCTTATAGCTGAGCATTTAATACATCAAGTGTAAGAACATATGTAGCAGACCCCTCAATCCTGGCTGTACATATACAAAGTATACAATATAACAAGAATAAAATCCATCTATATTAAACAATCTCCTTTCATCCTTGCTTAAAATGGACATAATTCATTCCATGCCTTTAAATATATGTCCCCTAAAACCATTGTTCATTAAATTGTGCAGTTTCTGCTTGACGCACACTATATCACTATATTCCCAGGGGTCATGCTCTATATTTATCTGCTTCTTGAATCATATACTTTAGGGGTAAATTGCTCTACATTTGATACAATGCATCATGTTTGAGGTATAATAAGCACTGGCAGTTTCCTGGGGGTTACATTGGCATAGTAAGCTGAGATTAATTCCACAGCTCTTACATATTTATGTATAATATAGTGAGGCTAGAATGGCAGAATTAAAAAGTACAGCTGAATTACATACAGTATTAAGCTTTGTGGACCATTTATTTTCTAGGGAAAAGTTGGCCCAAAAGAGATTATCTGTGGAACTGTAATACCAAGTACAACATTAAATACATGCCAACATAGGAAATGGGTCTTGATTCATACATATCCCTTTCCTTGATTTTTCCTAGGACCCTTGTCCTAATTGAAGTGAATCTAGATGGTCTCAGATGTAGTAGGCCATCAGTGATATACTTTTTCTGTCTATATTTCTAACAATCCTCCCAGCTCTCATACAAGAAAGGCATGGTGTCCCATATAATTTTTAGAATGACCTTCAAGAGAAGCTGATAATTGATGGACATTATTGACATACAACCACTAACATTAATGTACTATTTTAGCAATAGTTTAAATCTGTAAAGGGGCAGAAGATTTCTCAAGTTTTGGAATCTCATTGTGCATGCTCTGATTGCTATTCAAGGCCCATGATGGTATGCTATGTGGAAAAACTTGACAGTAGACCAGAGATGAGCGAATTGCTTCAAATTCATTTAGGATCTAATTTGTCTAAATTAACCTTGTGATTTGA